>NC_052334.1:6274704-6422204 GCF_016432855.1 Salvelinus namaycush | reverse complement strand
AGCCAAAGAGAAGAGTAACAAAAAGCAGAAATAGAGATAAAATGAATCACTAACCTTTGATGATCTTCATCAGATGACACTCACAGGACTTCATGTTACACAATACATGTATGTTTTGTTCGGTAAAGTTCATATTTATATGCAAAAATCTGAGTTTAGGCGGGACGCTACTGTCTCACTTGGCCAAAAGCTAGAGAAAATGCAGAGCGCCATATTCAAATAAATTACTATAAAAATCTAACTTTCATTAAATCACACATGAAAGATACCAAATTAAAGCTACACTGGTTGTGAATCCAGCCAACATGTCAGAATTCAAATAGGCTTTTCGGGGAAAGCAAACGATGCTATTATCTGAGTTAGCACCATTGTAAACAAAGAGAGATAAGCATATTTCAACCCTGCAGGCGCAACACAAAACACAGAAATTTTTAGTAATTCATGCCTTACCTTTGACGAGCTTCTGTTGTTGGTACTCCAATATGTCCCATAAACATCACAAATGGTCCTTTTGTTCGATTAATTCCGTCAATATATATCCAAAATGTCCATTTATTTGGCGCGTTTGATCCAGAAAAACACCGGTTCCAACTCGTGAAACATGACTACAAAATATCTCAAAAGTTACCTGTAAACTTTGCCAAAATATTTCAAACTACTTTTGTAATACAACTTTAGGTATTTTCTAACGTAAATAATCGATAAATTTGAAGACGGGATGATCTGTGTTCAATACAGGATTAAAACAATCTGTAGCATGCTTTCTGGTCACGGGCTTCTATCTAACAGTACACAACAAGTGACACTGATTCAAAATGGCCGTAATTTTCATTACACAAAGGAAAAACCCTCAACTAATTTCTAAAGACTGTTGACATCCAGTGGAAGCGGTAGGAACTGCAAGAAGGTCAATTAGAAATCTGTATTCCCAATGAAAATCATTGAAAAGACAGTGACCTCCAAAAAAAAAAGAATCTGAATGGTTTGTCCTCGGGGTTTCGCCTGCTAAATAAGTTATGTTATACTCACAGACATGATTCAAACAGTTTTAGAAAATTCAGAGTGTTTTCCATCCAAATCTACTAACAATATGTATATCTTATCTTCTGGGGATGAGTAGCTGGCAGTTGAATATGGGTATGCTTTTCATCCAAACGTGAAAATGCTGCCCCCGATCCTAGAAAAGTTAACGAGAAAAGCATCGTGCAACCCATCGGTATCTCACTAGACTTCATTATGCCATGTCTTGAAATATGCAGACGGATTTAAAGTACATTTACATTGTAATACTTCTGACAGACAACTTTCTAATTCCACCCATGACCTTTTACTTCATAACATTCCCAGAAGGATTATTGAGTCATTGTTAGTTTTCCACTTAAGACATGACTCTGCCATTGTGCGGTAGAATGTGTGAATTTTGTCTCTTGTCTATTAAATTCTATACATTCTTTTACACTGGATTAAGCGTACATTTTCGTTAACTGTTAGTTATGTTTCAACATTTCTTCCATTTTGTGTCAACATCAGTTCTTTGTGTCTGGGTTCCAATAGTTCATATTTTTTATAAGAGCTTGTCAGTTGGATAGGCTCTCTGCAAGGTTTTGTATATTTTACCTATCAAATCAAATCAAATGTATTTGTATAGCCCTTCTTACATCAGCTGATATCTCAAAGTGCTGTACAGAAACCCAGCCTAAAACCCCAAACAGCAAGCAATGCAGGTGTAGAAGCACGAGGGCTAGGAAAAACTCCCTAGAAAGGCCAAAACCTAGGAAGAAACCTAGAGAGGAACCAGGCTATGAGGGGTGGCCAGTCCTCTTCTGGCTGTGCCAGGTGGAGATTATAACAGAACATGGCCAAGATGTTCAAATGTTCATAAATGACCAGCATGGTCAAATAATAATAATCACAGTAGTTGTCGAGGGTGCAGCAAGTCAGCACCTCAGGAGTAAATGTCAGTTGGCTTTTCATAGCCGATCATTAAGAGTATCTCTACCGCTCCTGCTGTCTCTAGAGTGTTGAAAACAGCAGGTCTGGGACAGGTAGCACGTCCGGTGAACAGGTCAGGGTTCCATAGCCGCAGGCAGAACAGTTGAAACTGGAGCAGCAGCACGGCCAGGTGGACTGGGGACAGCAAGGAGTGTGTGGACTATCATATGAATATACATTTTTGGTTCAAATTTGCAAACATTTCTACAAACATGTAGAACATTTCACTTTTTTTCAATATGGCATATTTTGTGTAGATGGGTGAGAAAACAATTACAATTTAATCCATTTTGAATTCAGACTGTAACACAACAAAATGTGGAATAAGTAAAGGGGACTGAATACATTCTGATGGCACTGTATATTCACTTAAAAATGTAAAAAGGTCTCTCAGCCTCATGGCAAAATGTGTAGCATAACATGAGATGCACATTTTTCTTTTTGCCCCATTGCTAAATGTGTAGAATTGCAGAAAGTTAGCTTTTTTTTTTTTTTTACACACCCAAATTGCTGCAGGCCCACCCAGTAATGAATGTCCAGCTATGCTGCTGGTCTATTAGGGGTTTCTGTTGTAGCAGGTCCTGCATATTTAGATCTCTAGTATTCTAATGTCTCTTCTCCCACTGTATTGTGCAGTCAGCAGAAAGCCCCGTTCATTTCCCTGGCCATCAGATAAGGGGCGTCTTTCTATGCTGGTCCGGTTGATAGTCATAAACTGGCAGCAGAATAATGGTGCTAATTTACCTAGCAGATGACCCGATAGCACTGAACAACCTTTACTGGCGGGAAAACGGCCACTTTTAATGAGGTTTGGTGAACGGCAATAGTATCTCTAACATCAGATACAATGAATTATACACACAGATCTTTCTTTTAGTTATTATGCTTCAATAGTAGGCTACGGTATTTGTCAGTGTTTGACAATTAGCTCGTCTTAGCAGTGTGGACAAAACGTTTACAAAATTACAAAATGTACATTTACATTTTAGTCATTTAGCAGACGCTATTATACAGAGTGACTTACAGTAGTGAGTACATACATTTAGATTACATTTAAAAAATAATTTAAAACATTTTTAGGGGGTCTGGATGGGTCTGAAGTAGTAGCCGGAAAAAAGAAGGCCTGTCTGAAAATATCAGTCTGTGTCTGAAAAGTGTACAGATTAAGGGATGGTGTGAAAATCAATACTGTGTGTGTGTGTTTTCCCTGAGTGTAATTCTTGTGCTTCCCTGTGTCTGACAGTGATGGAACTGAGGAGATCCAGATGCTCCCCTGTGAACTACACATCCCAGCAGGCAACATGAAGAAGGATGTCCTGGTCAACCTGACAAAAAGTAGAGTCAGTCCAATCGGACCTCACGCCATTATTCCCCATAGCAACCTCTTTGGACTGTAACTAATTAAAAACGGTTGAACTTTGACCCAACGGAAGGAGGAACAGTTTTTTCTCTTCTCTCCTCCCTTCTTCAGAAGGAAAGAGCTGAAATTACAACTGTTATCCCAACTACTCATTGTGAAAAGACACCTGATATACTATCTGTAATAAACATCTCTGAGTGTACTTGTGTATACGACTGTGGATAGTCCCTCTAGAATTGGATATTAACTCTAAAACTTTTAAACCATACCCATTTCAATGCTATCCAAGCATTCAGGAATATAAACTCCTCTTCCTCTTCATCTTCCTCCTCCCCTTCCTCCTCCCTTCCTCCTCCTCCTCCTCCTCCCCTTCCTCTTCCTCCTACTCTTCTTCCTCTTCCTCAACCTCCTCCTCCTTGGGGACCATGGATGTTCTGGGCTTGGCTGCGAGGCTACAGCTAATGCTCTTGGCACTCCTGAGTGTGTGTCTGAGCCTGGAGTTCACCGGGGCCCCCGGCCAGTGGGCCCGCTACCTCCGCTGGGACGCCAGCACGCGCAGCGACCTCAGCTTCCAGTTCAAGACGGACATGTCCACGGCGCTGCTACTGTACTTTGACGACGGCGGCTACTGCGACTTCCTGCAGCTGATGGTGGTGGAAGGCAAGTTGCAGCTGCGCTTCAGCATTGACTGCGCCGATATTGCCATGGTGTCCGACAAGAGAGTTAATGACAGCAGCTGGCACTTTGCCACGCTGAGCCGCTACGGCCTGCGGACGGTATTGGGGCTGGATGGCCAGGTCAAGGCGGACGAGGTGCGGCCCACCGGAGGTAGCCGCCAGCACATGAAGATAATCAGTGACCTGTTTCTGGGAGGTGTGCCGCCGGACATCCGTACGTCAGCGCTCACACTGCCCACAGCGTGCGACGCCCCGCCCTTCAGAGGAACTATCATGGATCTGAAGTATGGGAACACGGAACCGGTTCTCCTCAGCAGCCTCAGGGTCCATCTGGAGTCGGACCAGCGCTGTACGGAGAACCCGTGTGAGAATGGTGGGAGCTGCTCCGTGGTGGATGGGGAACCCGTGTGTGACTGTTCCAAAACGGAATACAAGGGCCGTTTCTGCAATGAAGGTAAGATCTGATTTCAATTTCCTGTTCCTGAGGGTCTACCTATGCTACCGGGCAAAATATTTGCATCCTTATCAGTGCCTGCAGGGCGGCCACAGGAACCTGCACCTCGTTGGCTAGCCGTGCTGCTAACCGTGGATAGATTAGCACTCTGCTTTTCCAACCACACAGGGATAATAACACACACTGAGTCAGAGAGATGACTGAGTCAACAACTGAGTCAACAACAAAGTCAGAACATTTCAAAGTAAGTCCAAGAAGCCTTTTGGAAAATCATAAAAATTATCTGTTGACGAGGACGGATGAAGGAAAGACACTAATGTTCAATACTTAACATACAGTTATGGACATACACTAATGGTCAAACGTTTTAGAACACCCAATCATTCAAGGGTTTTTCTTTATTTTACTATGTTCTACATGGTCGAATAATAGTGAAGACATCAAAACTATGAAATGACACACAAGGAATCATGTAGTAACCAAAAAAGTGTTTGACAAATCAAAGTAGATTTGAGATGTGAGATTCTTCAAATAGACACCCTTTGCCTGGATGACAGCTTTGCACTCTCCTGGCATTCTCTCAACCAGCTTTACCTGGAATGCTTTTCCAACAGTCTTGAAAGAGTTCCCACATATGCTGAGCACTTGTTGGCTGCTTTTCCCTCACTCTGCGGTCCGACTCATCCCAAACCATCTCAATTTGGTTGAGGTCGGGGGATTGTGGAGGCCAGGTCATCTGATGCAGCACTCCATCACTCTCCTTCTTGGTCAAATAGTCCTTACACAGCCTGGAGGTGTGTTGGGTCATTGTCCAGTTGAAAAACAAATGATAGTCCCAGTAAACCCAAACCAGATGGGATGGTGTATCACTGCAGAATGCTGTGGTAGCCATGCTGGTTAAGTGTGCCTTGAATTCCAAATATATCACATACAGTGTCACCAGCAAAGCACCCCCACACCATCACACCTCCTCCTCCATGCTTCACGGTGGGAAATACACATGCTGAGATCATCTTTTCATCTACACCGCGTCTCACAAAGACACGGCGGTTGGAAACAAAACTCTCCAATTTGGACTCCAGACCAAAGGTCACATTTCCAGCGGTCTAATGACCCTTGCTCTTGTTTCTTGGTCCAAGCAAGTCTCTTCTTCTTATTGGTTCATTTAGTAGTGGTTTCCTTGCAGCAATTGAACCATGAAGGCCTGATTCACACAGTATCCTCTGAACAGTTGATTTTGAGATGTGTCTGTTCTTGTGCTCTGTGAAGGATTTATTTGGGCTGCAAATTCTGAGGTTGGTAACTCTGATGAACTTATCCTCTGCAGCAGAGGTAACTCTGGGTCTTCCATTCCTGTGGCTGTCCTCATGAGAGCCAGTTTCATCATAGCTCTTGATGGTTTTTGCTACCTCACTTGACAAAACTTTCAAAGTTCTTGAAATGTTCCATATTGAATGACCTTCATGTCTTAATGATGGACTGTCATTTCTCTTTGCTTTTTTGAGCTGTTCTTGACATAATATGGACATTTTACCAAATAGGGCTATCTTCTGTATACCCCCCCTACCATGTCACAACACAATTGATTGGCGCATTAATAAGGAAAGATATTCCACAAATTAACTTTTAAGAAGGCAAACATGTAAATGTATTCCAGGTGACTACCTCATGAAGCTGGTTGAGAGAATGCCAAGAGTTTGAAAAGCTGTCATCAAGGCAATGGGTGGCTATTTGAAGAATCTCAAATCTAAAATATATTTTGATTTGTTAAACACTTTTTTGGTTACTACCAGATTCCATATGTGTTATTTCATCATTTTGATGTCTTCACTATTATTTGACAATGTAGAACATAGTAAAAATAAAGAAAACCCCTTGAATGAGTAGGTCTAAAACTTATGACCGTTAGTGTAGTATGTCCATAACTGTAAGTTTAGTCTTGAACCTTAGTATCTTTCCTTCATCCGTCCTCGTCCTAAGATCCTTTTTATGATTTTCCAAAGGCTTCTTGGACTTACTTTGAAACATTCTGACTTTGTTGTTGACTCAGTCATCTCTCTGACTCAGTGTAGTGTTATTATCCCTGTGTGGTTGCAAAAGCAGAGTGCTAATCTATCCGCAGTTAGAGGCATGGCTAGCCACCGGTGTTCAGGTTCATGGGGCCGCCCTGCAGGCACTGATAAGGATGCCTATAGAGAGAAGGGGGTTCCTGAGCCCTTTTCTTCCCCCAATCACGCAACGGCAGGTGTTAGAATCACATCCTTTTGTGTTCCAGAACATTCTGGAACTGCTTTGATTCAATCACAACCCTCCATCTCCTCTTCTCCTCCATCTCCTCTTCTCCTCCATCTCCTCTTGTCCTCCATCTCCTCTTGTCCTCCATCTTCTCTTCTCCTCCATCTTCTCTTCTCCTCCATCTTTTCTTGTTCTCCATCTTCTCTTCTCCTCCATATTTTTTCTCCTCCATCTTCTCTTCGCCTCCATCTCCTCTTCTACTCCATCTTCTCTTGTCCTCCATCTCCTCTTCTCCTCCATCTTCTCTTGTCCTCCATGTTCTCTTCGCCTCCATCTCCTCTTCTACTCCATCTTCTCTTGTCCTCCATCTTCTCTTCTCCTCCATCTCCTCTTCTCCCCCATCTCCTCTTCTCCTCTGTCTTCTCTTCTCCTACATCTTCTCTTCTCCTACATCTTCTCTTCTCCTACATCTTCTCTTCTCCTCTGTCTTCTCTTCTTCTCCATCTTCTCTTCTCCTCCGTCTCCTCTTCTCCTCCGTCTTCTCTTTTTTCCTCCGTCTCCTCTTCACCTCCGTCTTCTCTTCTCCTCCGTCTTCTCTTCTCCTCCATCTTCTCTTCTTCTCCTCCCCAGCAGGTATTGTTCATGGTCAGACAACAAATAGATTTTAATAAATAATAATTGTAAGGAGCATAGTAATTGTAAGGAGCATGATTTCTTGGAAGGAGCATAAGAAAGGCGTTTTCATTTCTAAACGGAGAGTGAATGCCTTTATGATTTATTGAGGTCCGCTGAAATAACAGTCATCCATTCTTTGGCTTTTCCCATCAATTCATTTCAGATCCTGTGAGAAAATCAGAGCTATTAGAGGGTAATGCTAGTTCTTATATGTCCTGTCTCTCACTTCTTTCCCTGTGTCTTTAGTAGGTTAGAGCAGTGGTTCCCGAGCTGCAAGGCAGTGCGCCCCCCCCCCCCCAAAAAAAAAATATACAAATACAAATCAGTCCGGCTTTCAACTTACTATATTGAAAGTTGTAATAGGAGAAGGTACAAGGTGCAACTGGGTATTGCATCATCAGTTCCTCTTGTCATGTCAGTCATTGCATACCTTAGAGAGGTATTTATAACCCATGTCAGCCCAATTTCTTTTTTGCCTATAGATTTTGTTAGAGTCACTCAAATATTACATGAATACACATTAGCCATTGCAAAATGTATAGAATGCTGGAAGGGGGGCCTGAGTGAAAACATTTGGGAACCCCTGGGTTAGTGTTTCCTCTCTTTACACAGAGAGTGTCGGCTATCGCCAGTTAACACTTGATCTGATTGAATCTAGGCCTTAAGCTGCTTTGGTTTCCTTTCATGATTGAATTGAGGGAGTATGACAGAGTGTGTGACAACGTGTGTGTGACAGTGTGTGTGACAACGTGTGTGACAACGTGTGTGTGTGTGTGTTTGTGTGTCAAACTCTGGCCACCGGTTCTCTCGCTGCAGACAAATCCTCAGCAAAGACTGCAAGAAAAGAACACGGCTGACCTGTATGTAATGGACAAAATTAAAAACCCCATGTCTGAGTGTTTTACCTCTTGTGGAAAAGCCCATCTATCTATCGATAGCAAGAGATGCTGTACCTCGCCTTGCTTCCTCCAGACCACTCCCAGTCCTCCATCACCAGGCCTCCTGATACATGAAGCGAGGCTTGACAGGGCTGCAGCGGCCTGGGTCGTGTGAGGTTCTGTCTCACCCTGATTTACAACCCTCCAGCAGACCCTCTTCTCCAGCTGATTTATGACTGCTTTCTCTGTCTGTGCTGTTTGCTGCAGACCGCTGATAGGAGGCTTAGTCAGGGGCGAGGCCTGGACCTGTGTGTGTTCATTTGTGTGTGTGTGTGTGTTTGTTTGTGTGTGTGTGTGTTCGTTTGTGTGTGTGTGTGTGCGGGCTGCGGCTGTGAACAAGGAGCTCAGACAATCATGGGAAAATAAAAAACGTTTTACTGGGGCCGAGACGTATTTATGTGGACGGCGTGCCAATGTACTGCTGCTTTAAATATATAATATACCACTGCTGGATCGTAAATACATAATCTACACTCAGACAAACGTAAATACAGTCTACATACACACACACACCACAGATACTCCTAGGCCCACAGAACGCACCACTCACCCTATGTCACCAATCTGGGACAGTCCTACATACTGAAGCTTCTAGACTATTACTGAAGCTTCTAGAATATAACTGAAGCTTCTAGACTACAACTGAAGCTTCTAGGCTATAACTGAAGCTTCTAGACTATTACTGAAACTTCTAGACTATAACTGAAGCTTCTAGACTATTACTGAAGCTTCTAGACTATTACTGAAGCTTCTAGACTATTACTGAAGCTTCTAGACTATTGCTGAAGCTTCTAGACTATAACTAAAGCTTCTAGACTGTAACTGAAACTTCTAGACTATTACTGAAGCTTTTAGACTATTACTGAAGCTTCTAGACTATTACTGAAGCTTCTAGACTATTACTGAAGCTTCTAGACTATTACTGAAGCTTCTAGACTATAACTGAAGCTTCTAGACTATTGCTGAAGCTTCTAGACTATTACTGAAGCTTCTAGACTATAACTGAAGCTTCTAGACTATAACTGAAGCCTCTAGACTATTACTGAAACTTCTAGACTATTACTGAAGCTTCTAGACTATTACTGAAGCTTCTAGACTATAACTGAAGCTTCTAGACTATTACTGAAGCTTCTAGACTATAACTGAAGCTTCTAGACTATAACTGAAGCTTCTAGACTATTACTGAAGCTTCTAGACTATTACTGAAGCTTCTAGACTATAACTGAAGCTTCTAGACTATTACTGAAGCTTCTAGACTATTACTGAAGCTACTAGACTATAACTGAAGCTTCTAGACTATAACTGAAGCTTCTAGACTATTACTGAAGCTACTAGACTATTACTGAAGCTTCTAGACTATTACTGAAGCTTCTAGACTATTACTGAAGCTACTAGACTATAACTGAAGCTTCTAGACTATAACTGAAGCTTCTAGACTATAACTGAAGCTTCTAGACTATTACTGAAGCTTCTAGACTATTACTGAAGCTTCTAGACTATAACTGAAGCTACTAGACTATTACTGAAGCTACTAGACTATTACTGAAGCTACTAGACTATTACTGAAGCTTCTAGACTATTACTGAAGCTTCTAGACTATTACTGAAGCTTCTAGACTATTACTGAAGCTTCTAGACTATTGCTGAAGCTTCTAGACTAACTAAAGCTTCTAGACTGTAACTGAAACTTCTAGACTATTACTGAAGCTTTTAGACTATCACTGAAGCTTCTAGACTATTACTGAAGCTTCTAGACTATAACCGAAGCTTCTAGACTATAACCGAAGCTTCTAGACTATAACCGAAGCTTCTAGACTATTACCGAAGCTTCTAGACTATAACTGAAGCTTCTAGACTATAACTGAAGCTTCTAGACTATTACTGAAGCTTCTAGACTATAACTGAAGCTTCTAGACTATAACTGAAGCTTCTAGACTATTACTGAAGCTTCTAGACTATAACTGAAGCTTCTAGACTATAACTGAAGCTTCTAGACTATAACTGAAGCTTCTAGACTATAACTGAAGCTTCTAGACTATAACTGAAGCTTCTAGACTATTACTGAAGCTTCTAGACTATTACTGAAGCTACTAGACTATTTCTGAAGCTACTAGACTATTACTGAAGCACCTAGACTATTACTGAAGCACCTAGACTATTACTGAAGCTTCTAGACTATTACTGAAGCTTCTAGACTATTACTGAAGCTTCTAGACTATTACTGAAGCTTCTAGACTATTACTGAAGCTTTTAGACTATTACTGAAGCGTCTAGACTATAACTGAAGTACCTAGACTATTACTATCTCTTATAGCTCTTGGCCATCCCTTTAAGTCCATACTATCTCTTATAGCTCCCGGCCATCCCTTTAAATCAATACTATCACTTATAGCTATTGGCCATCCCTTTAAGTCCATACTATCTTTTATAGCTCTCATCCATTCCTTTAAATCAATACTATCTCTTATAGCTCTTGGCCATCCCTTTAAGTCCATACTATCTTTTATAGCTCTCATCCATTCCTTTAAATCAATACTGTCTCTTATAGCTCCAGGCCATCCCTTTAAGTCCATACTATCTCTTATAGCTCTCGTCCATTCCTTTAAATCAATACTGTCTCTTATAGCTCCCGGCCATCCCTTTAAATCAATACTATCACTTATAGCTCTTGGCCATCCCTATAAGTGTTCTAATGTTGGCCTGTAGAGTAAAGTATAGCTCTAACTCTTCCCTTTAACTTTTACTGTATGAACAAAATCCACTCAGTTCAACTCAGATATTAACTTTTCCAGTAGAGTGGATTTATGAGTCTGTTTATGCAATGTGAATAGTGATAAGTAAACTAGTTTGTCAAAGCCCTGCTGAGTTTCAGTAGTTTGGCTATTCCGTGGGGCATTTGTTTAACCCTCCTGTTGTGTTTGTTTCATGTTAATTAATTCTGTGTTCCCGGTCCAAAATGACCGCCCCATTACAGCTGATTCTAAATCCATATTAATACATATATTATCACCTAATGTTGTGTTAGATCTTTTTATCAACTTAAGTTATTGTGAACATTACACATTTTGAACTTGGAGGGTTAAAAATGAAGGTAGAGGCTATTGCTGTTGCGGTGACCGTATTACCGCCACACTGGCGGTCATGAGTCATGAAGGCAGTCAAATTCATGGTAATTAGGCTTCTCCAAGCTCGGATGCTGCTGATGGTCATTAGTAGACTACCAAACTTGTTAACTGCCTGGTACTCACTCTATTGTCCCTCTAATCACTCTGACATTAGTGAAAATGTAATTGAACATCTAATCAAACACTTCTATAGGCTTTGCAGAGTGAAAACAGAGTGATGGCCTCTATTAAAAAGAGGAGGTTACCATCAGCTTTCAATAGGCTAGGCCTACTATATTTATTTCTCAACTTTCCTAATATTAAGCACATTTCTTATCTTTACAACATGAGTATAGCCTACATGGCTGGCATGAAAATGAACCACGGAAAAAGCATCTTTCATTCGCTATTTAAGTGCAGAGATGACATGTATTTTTTCAAAACAAATTTCCCACATATATTATTTAGTATATGTAAAGACAAGATTAAATCAAGAATAGTCTGATGGGTGACAGTATTAGCCTATCACTTGTGGTTGATATATTATTACTTGTGAATGATGCCCACTGCCGCATTGCTGCCCTTATAATGTAAAGAAATAGCTTAATAGTTTATCACATTTTAAACATTCTGATCTGTTTAGTCAGCCTCATTGCTTAAAAAAGTTTTTTTGATGCTAGTTGTTGTTTTCATTTGGGATCTATTGTATCCCACAGCTGTCCCAGACTATGTTTGGAATATCTATTTCTCGCACAAAATAGAATAGGTCAACTTTTGAACAATGGAGTACAATGGTAAATTGACATAGGTTAGTGCTTTTGCTGTTCGTCAGGCCTACTCATCTTGTTGGCTGACGAAAAGTAAATGTGGACAGTTCTTCCAGTATCTTCATTATGCACCTCGGAATTGGATAAGGACGCACACAGTCGCATCCTCGAAGTGTCTGTCTTCACTTGTAGCCTGTGATGGAGAGCCTTGTGAGTGAGAGGTGCTTCCGCGCATGCAGCACTCAGGGAGAAGGGAACAACGGCCACTGTCCGCAAAAGGCACGTTTTTTTGGGGGGGGTGCATTATAACCGGGAAATTCGAGGCATTACCAAGTGCTTGTCAAATTGTGACTGAGAGACTGATGATGTAACGGGTGTCCTCCTCCTCTTCAGACGAAGAGGAGGAGTAGGGATTGGACCAAAGTGCAGCGTGATATTTGGACATAATGAAGTTTATTAAAGTACAGACGAAAACCGAAAACACTTCAACAAACTACAAAATAAGAAAACGACGTAGACAGACCTGAACATGGAACTTACATAAATACACGAAGAACTCACGAACAGGAACGGACTACATCGAACGAACGAACAAACCGAAACAGTCCCGTGTGGTGCAACATACACAGACACAGAAGACAATCACCCACAAACAAACAGTGTGAACAGCCTACCTTTATATGGTTCTCAATCAGAGGAAACGTCAAACACCTGTCCCTGATTGAGAACCATATAAGGCTAATCACCAATGACCTAAACATAGAAACACAAAACATGGAATGCCCACCCCAACTCACGCCCTGACCAACTAAACACATACAAAAATAACAGAAAACAGGTCAGGAACGTGGCAGATGAACAGCCTGCAGGCTGTGTGTACAGCCTGCGCAAAAAAACAAAGCAGAGCTTATGCCTTTCAAGCAACTTTTTTTCAAATCATCATTAGAGTCCCATCAGGCAGCCTTAGAATGTATTAAAAATCAAAACATATCGCCCAACGTTCGTAGAACAACTACAATTATAATAATAACTCTAAATTAAGTATATAGGAGTACCTATTTCTTTGATAACTGCTCAACACAGAAAAGCTGCATGTGCACACAACCCTCAAATCCTTTGGAGAAAATATCCTTTCTTTTTCATTCAGGTTTGTTCAATTGTTCAAACGAAATTCTGCTAAATGAACTAGTGTAGCCCACAGCCGTATGTCATAGCCACATCAGGACCTAACATAAGGACAACTCAGAGTACGCTATTCTGTTCTTCTGAAATAGACTACATTTTCACATTATCATGTTTCTTTAGATCTGTCTAAAATAAATCATGGATTTATTGTGAAGGTGTAGGCTATATTAAATGGGTTTATTAGACTTTTTTAAATGTAGATGTTCCAAAGGTCTGCATCAGTGTGGAATGTGTGGAAGCCAATAGATGCTAAATGTGTTTTTGTTAATTAACAGTCAATTACTGTGAGACCGACAGCAATTTGACAATCACCGGCTGACGAAATGTCATGACCACCACAGCCCTAGTAGAGACTAATGTTTATGTAACTGCTACATAATACTTCAATGAAGAATGAAGAGAAAACATTCAGCGCAAACCTATTGTCTAGTGTACAGGTCTACACTGACCTGTGTGTGTGTGTGTGTGTGTGTGTGTGTGTGTGTGTGTGTGTGTGTGTGTGTGTGTGTGTGTGTGTGTGTGTGTGTGTGTGTGTGTGTGTGTGTGTGTGTGTGTGTGTGTGTGTGTGTGTGTGTGTGTGTGTGTGTGTGTGTGTGTGTGTGTGTGTGTGTGTGTGTGAGTGTGTGTGTCCACTGGTGGGAAAAACCAAACAATACTATAGCAATAGTCTGTCATTTTAAGATTAGGTCAGATAAAAAACAAATGAAGAGGGACACACACACACACACACACACACACACACACACACACACACACACCACATTATCATACCACATTATCACATCATCCACACACCCTTCTTCTTCTTAATCTGGCTAATTCCTCAGTGTCCTCTCCTGGGACTGATCCATTTGAATGCCACGGTCAGGAGGTGACGTTGTGGGCTTCAACACTCTATTGACACCAGACTAGAGGACCCCATCTGAAGAGGAGATTTAGAGGAGATTACATTGAACACTCACGAACACATGTACGCACGCAGGCACACACACACACACACACACACAAACACACACGCACAAACGCACGCAGGCACACACACACACACACACACACACACACACACGCACAAACGCACGCAGGCACACGTGTGCTATTTGAACAGCTTGTCCTATGTTCAGGCAGATGGAATTTGCTCGGTGACTAAATTAATTCCCTAATACATAAGTAATATCTGTCTGGTAAAAAATAATTTGAGTTGAATCTCTACATCTCTAATACGTATCTAATATCTGGATCGTGAAATGATTTAAATGAATCTCTAACAGATCTCTGAAGCCTTTAATGGAGACCGACTCAATTAGTCTGGTGTTCATTTCCTTTCTTAATCACTGCCTGTGGTCGGGTTAATTAGCAGACTTACACTGAGACAGATTGGTGGGAAAGAACCAAAGCTACCATTTCATCTTAATAGTTTTCACATTATTATATTGTCAAGGTTTCAATTATAAAACAATGGAATAAGACGCTGCATCAAAAATGGCAAAATAATTTGAACTGTCCCTGCATTTAGATTTTTCCCCCTAAAACAAATGTCTTGTCGGTCGGTTTAATGGTGTGTCTCTGTTTACTGCTGCTGTCTCAGCCCTGGCCTGGTACCGATGGCCCAATGCTTTAATGCATGGTTTCCCAAACTCGTTCCTGGGGGCCACAAGCTTGTTCCTGGGGACCAAAAGGGGTGCACAATTTGTTTTGTTTGTCCTAGCACAACACAGCTGATTCAAATAGCCAACTCATCATCAAACCTTCATTATTTGAACCTGCTGTGTAGTGCTTGGGCAAAAAGCTAAACATGTACCCAGGCGTGTGTGTGTGGGGTGGTGGGGGGGGGTAAAGGACCGAGTTTAGAAACCCTGCTTTAATGAACAGTTTAGGTCAAGTCCCAGGGTGTGTGACGGTTTTCTCAGATTTTTTAAAACCAATAAGACAAGATGGGACATGAAGTCTCCTGATCATATGACCTGATCAGGAAAAGCTCCTGGCATTAGACACAAGTCAAAGGTTTATCATGACATGTACTGAAGTGTTTTAATGTTGCACCGTCCTAAGTACGAGGTCTTCTAATGAATAGGAAAGTTGTCTGTTTGGTGAGTTTGTGTCTGCAGAGAGAGACAACCAAAGGTCTGGGACTGAGAGAATTAATAGCACTCCTCTCCCTTCCACTACTGCTCACACGCCTTCATCATAAATTCACAACCTGCTTACAGGGATCTGGTGCTTCTGCTAGCTTAGATGTCCCAGCTCTGTGTGTGTGTGTGTGTGTGTGTGTGTGTGTGTGTGTGTGTGTGTGTGTGTGTGTGTGTGTGTGTGTGTGTGTGTGTGTGTGTGTGTGTGTGTGTGTGTGTGTGTGTGTGTGTGTGTGTGTGTGTGTGTGTGTGTGTGTGTGTGTGTCTTTGTTTACCTGTAAGTGTTACTGAAGCGGAAATAGGCTTCCTCAATGTTTTTCTGAATGTATTTGGGGGTCAAAGGGGTGTTCTGGTGATCTGATCCCCTTTCACAGGATGGGACAGATGAGATGATGACAGTGATGTTCTCTCTTGCAACAATATATTCCCTCCAATGTAATATATTTTACTGTAACATACACTCACTACATCCATGAACAGGACAGTGTCAGGTGTGTTAGGTGTCAGGTGTGTCAGGTGTGTTAGGTGTCAGGTATGTCAGGTGGCAGGTTTGTTAGGTGTGTCAGGTGTATTAGGTGTTAGGTGTGTCAGGTGTCAGGTGTGGTAGGTGTGTCAGGTGTCAGGTGTGTCAGGTGTGTCAGGTGTCAGGTGTGTCAGGTGTGTCAGGTGGCAGGTTTGTCAGGTGGCAGGTGTATTAGGTGTCAGGTGTTAGGTGTGTCAGGTGTTTTAGGTGTCAGGTGTGTCAGGTGTCAGGTGTGGTAGGTGTGTCAGGTGTCAGGTGTGTCAGGTGTGTCAAGTGTGTCAGGTGTCAGGTGTGGTAGGTGTGTCAGGTGTCAGGTGTGTCAGGTGTCAGGTGTGTTAGGTGCCAGGTGTGTCAGGTGGCAGATGTGTCAGGTGTCAGGTGTGTCAGGTGTCAGGTGTATTAGGTGGCAGGTGTGTCAGGTGTCAGGTGTCACATGTGTTAGGTGTGTTAGGTGTCAGGTGTGTTAGGTGTGTCAGGTGTCAGGTGTGTCAGGTGTCACGTGTGTTAGGTGTGTTAGGTGTCAGGTGTGTTAGGTGTCAGGTGTGTTAGGTGTCAGGTGTGTCAGGTGTGTTAGGTGTGTTAGGTGTGTCAGGTGTCAGGTGTGTCAGGTGTCAGGTGTGTCAGGTGTCAGGTGTGTTAGGTGTCAGGTGTGTTAGGTTTGCGTGATAGACTTCCTGCCAATGAAATAAGAGGGATTCTAATGATGCAACTCTTTTTTTCTTCTTTGTTCTTTTTCTTCTTCTTCCAGAGGTCAACGACAATATTCCAGGTAACTTTTCAGAGGAAAACCATCTCCTCTTAGAAATATAAGTAAAAATCATTGAACACTTGTTATATACAGATGTAGGATATTAATTTGAGCCAGTTTGCTACAGCAGGAAAATTATCACAGGAAATGTGAATTATTATGTGGATTATAATTATTGGACATTTTTGTAGGGGTTGATAAAACAAGTCTGAAATATCTAAGTGGAATTTACAATCTTCAGAACACTTTTTATATCTCTAATACACTAGAGATCCCACATATATCTGTACATGGTACTAATAAAAACATAGCATTTTTTTAGGATGGAAAATAGTTTTTTTGTGTGTTTTTGGCAGTCATGTTGTTAAAACCTAAATACTCCTACAAAGATGTGTCTGTCCTACTACATAGCTACTTCTTAAGTTCAGCTATTTCAGAATGCTAAATAGCTACTTCTTAAGTTCAACTACTTCAGAATGCTACATAGCTAATTCTTAAGTTTAACTATTTCAGAATGCTACTTCTTAAGTTCAACTATTTCAGAATGCTACATAAGCTACTTCTTAAGTTCAACTATTTCAGAATGCTACATAAGCTACTTCTTAAGTTCAGCTATTTCAGAATGCTAAATAGCTACTTCTTAAGTTCCACTATTTCAGAATGCTACATAAACTACTTATTAAGTTCAACTATTTCAGAATGCTACATAAACTACTTCTTAAGTTCAACTATTTCAGAATGCTACATACGCTGTGGGAAGCTTGTTTGTCTGTCAGGGCTCCTGAGTGGTGTAGAGGTCTAAGGCACCAAATCTCACTACAGACCCTGGTTCGATTCCAGGTTGTATCACAACCGGCCGTGTTTGGGAGTCCCATAGGGCGGCGCACAATTGGCCCAGCGTCGTCCGGGTTAGGGTTTGGCTGGGGTAGACTGTCATTGTAAATAAGAATTGGTTCTTAACTGACTTGCCTAGTTAAATATATGCTATACTTTCTCTCACGGGAAAATATGGGCCATCACAATACTGTACCTATATAGTATTGAAAAATAGGTTCTGAAGTGTTCTCTCTCTTTCTCCTTTTTTCTCTATCTTTCTCTCGTTCGTTCGTTCCCTAAAGGATTTTCACATATGATGATGGCAGAGCAAGGTAGGCCTCTCTTCTTTTCTCACCATCATTTGTTTCAGCGTGGTTGTGTGTTTTTTGTGATGTTTCGAAGATGTTCTCTTCAGATGACAAATGCAAATGTTCCTCTATATGTGATGTTAATAACAATAAAAAATAACAATAGCATTACATCAATGTTACATCATTACATCAATGTTACATCATTACATCAATGTTACATCAATGTTACATCATTACATCAATGTTACATCATTACATCATTACATCAATGTTACATCAATGTTACATCATTACATCAATGTTACATCATTACATCAATGTTACATCATTACATCAATGTTACATCATTACATCAATGTTACATCAATGTTACATCATTACATCAATGTTACATCAATGTTACATCAATGTTACATCATTACATCAATGTTATATCATTACATCAGTTACATTATTACATCAATGTTACATCATTACATCAATGTTACATCATTACATCAATTACATCATTACATCAATTACATCATTACATCAATGTTACATTATTACATCAATGTTACATTATTACATCAATGTTACATCATTACATCAATGTTACATCATTACATCAATGTTACATCAATGTTACATCATTACATCAATGTTACATCATTACATCAATGTTACATCATTACATCAATGTTACATCAATGTTACATCATTACATCAATGTTACATCATTACATCAATGTTACATCAATGTTACATTATTACATCAATGTTACATCATTACATCAATGTTACATCATTACATCAATGTTACATCAATGTTACATCATTACATCAGTTACATTATTACATCAATGTTACATCATTACATCAATGTTACATCATTACATCAATGTTACATCATTACATCAGTTACATTATTACATCAATGTTACATCATTACATCAATGTTACATCATTACATCAGTTACATTATTACATCAATGTTACATCAATGTTACATCATTACATCAATGTTACATCAATGTTACATCATTACATCAATGTTACATCATTACATCAATGTTACATCAATGTTACATCATTACATCAATGTTACATCATTACATCAATGTTACATCAATATTACATCAATGTTACATCAATATTACATCAATGTTACATCAATATTACATCAATGTTACATCAATGTTACATCATTACATCAATGTTACATCAATGTTACATCAATGTTACATCATTACATCAATGTTACATCAATGTTACATCAATGTTACATCAATGTTACATCATTACATCAATGTTACATCAATGTTACATCATTACATCAATGTTACATCATTACATCAATGTTACATCAATGTTACATCATTACATCAATGTTACATCATTACATCAATGTTACATCAATGTTACATCATTACATCAATGTTACATCATTACATCAATGTTACATCAATGTTACATCATTACATCAATGTTACATCATTACATCAATGTTACATCAATGTTACATCATTACATCAATGTTACATCAATGTTACATCATTACATCAATGTTACATCAATGTTACATCAATGTTACATCATTACATCAATGTTACATCAATGTTACATCATTACATCAATGTTACATCATTACATCAATGTTACATCAATGTTACATCATTACATCAATGTTACATCATTACATCAATGTTACATCAATATTACATCAATGTTACATCAATATTACATCAATGTTACATCAATATTACATCAATGTTACATCAATGTTACATCATTACATCAATGTTACATCAATGTTACATCAATGTTACATCATTACATCAATGTTACATCAATGTTACATCAATGTTACATCAATGTTACATCAATGTTACATCATTACATCAATGTTACATCAATGTTACATCATTACATCAATGTTACATCATTACATCAATGTTACATCAATGTTACATCATTACATCAATGTTACATCATTACATCAATGTTACATCAATGTTACATCATTACATCAATGTTACATCATTACATCAATGTTACATCAATGTTACATCATTACATCAATGTTACATCATTACATCAATGTTACATCAATGTTACATCATTACATCAATGTTACATCATTACATCAATGTTACATCAATGTTACATCAATGTTACATCATTACATCAATGTTACATCAATGTTACATCAATGTTACATCAATGTTACAGTATTACATCAACAATATCAAAAGATGAGGAGTTTGCCGTCTAAGGTGCAAACTGACTGAAATATTTGTTTTTCCGTATGCAGACTTTAACATAAACCTAGAATACTGCATGATGTGTGTATGGGTGGTTTTGTGTATGTGTGTATGTGTGTGTGTGTGTGTATGTGTTTGTGTGTGTTTATGTGTAGTGTGTGAAGGACTGTGTGGTCTGATTTTACTACACTGCCAAGTTGCTACTGTGTGTTGATTTTATTAATATAAATATGTTAATGTCTGTTTTGTACTCATCGAGCACTCTTCCACGTCAAACTATTCACTGATGGTTTTCTCTCCTCCTCTTCCTCCTCTTCCGTCACTGTGGATACACGACCTCTTCTCTCCTCCTCTTCCTCCTCTTCCGCCACTGTGGATACACGACCTCTTCTCTCCTCCTCTTCCTCCTCTTCCGCCACTGTGGATACACGACCTCTTCTCTCCTCCTCTTCCTCCTCTTCCGCCACTGTGGAAACACGACCTCTTCTCTCCTCCTCCCCTAGCTAAAAGCAAAGGTACAGATCAGTCTTTCTTCAACTACTCTTTAAGAAACCTTGGGCTAGTTTGAGTGAGTGTCATGTCAAATACCGTGTGCGTTTCTCTGTGTGTTAAAACAGGGCAAAGTGTATTCCCGCTGTTGTCTAAAACATTGATGTGTGTGTTCTAACAGCGGTCTGGAGTCCAAAGTGAAACACTCCCCTGGTGTAATGCAGTGAGTTGCTGTACTGTGTATGCCTCTCTGTGTGTTTATCGGTTCCTGCCTAATGGAAGCTCAACAAGGGTGCTTGGATTAAGCGAGTTAATTAAATGAACGTTAATTTAAAGTTGTAAAACAGACAGAGGTCTGACTGAATCTAAATGAGTGAAGGAGTCAGTGGAGATGTAGATATGTTGAGTACTGGATTACTGGATTATGGATTAGGTCTGGGTCTGGGTTTTGGGAAAACAGGCTCTCAGTTTGATGACTATAGGCTGGGAGAGATTTGAATGATGTTCAGGAATTATGTTTTTCCATTTTCCCAGAGAGAGGGGTGAGGATGGAGAGGACAGGGAGGGGTAGAGAGAGGGGTGTGGATGGATAGGACAGGGATGGGTAGAGAGAGGGGTGAGGACAGGGAGAGGTAGAGAGAGGGTTAGTTTAAGAGAGAAGTTAGAGAGAGAGAGAGAGAGAGCCACAGTTAGGAGACCAGGGACACACACTTTAATAGATGTGTTGTATTTTTAGTTTGTCATTGGAGTATTGTGTTGGCACACACACACACACACACACACACACACGCATACATTTGCTGATTTAGTCATTGCCTGGGATTGGGACTGCCTTGGGGAGAACCCCACTGGGACACATCCTGGCTGTGTCTGGCTCTCTGAATGGCTGCCTGCCTGCCTGCGAGAAGACAGAATATACCTAACCTGCTTTATGAAATCTCTGTACATCCTTTTATCATGAACAAAACACATGTTTTTGGCCATAATCAAGTCTTTAGCCTTGATTGCAAAAATGATTCATGTGCAGATAATCATTTGGAACTTAGGTTGGTAAATGTTCAGGCACGGCCGAGTCTGACCAATTGGCCTCTTGGAAAACTGCTATGAGCACACACCAGAGAGATATGTGTATCCTGAAAAAGGTGTGTGGTTTTCCAACCCCCCTGTACGTTCACACTATAGTGACTGCTTTACAGTGAGAGACTGATGAACCAGAGGAACGTGAAGCGCTAGCTGCCTCTGTTCTGCTCTGCCCGACTTTACTGGAATACCCCACAGCTCCCTGGACATTCACAAGGGACACAATGAGCTTGAAGGCAAAGAAATGCCCAGCTGTCACATTATCAATTAAAACGCAGTGTCACTGTCTTTAGTAAGGGAAACCAGACTGTGGAGTCAGTTTGATAGGATGATATTGGCCTACAATAATAAGCAATACTCTTCTCTTCCCAATGAACTAAAGAGCAATACTCTTCCCATCCCTAACCCAAAAGGAAACCCAGAGAGGTACACTAAGCCCCATTGTTTTATCAACATCTTCCCCCTGTGCTGACTGGTTCTCTCTCTCCTTCCCTCCTTCTCTTCTCTCTCTCCTTCCCTCCTTCTCCTCTCTCTCTCCTTCCCTCTTTCTCTCGCTCTCTCCTTCCCTACTCCTCTTCTCTCTCTCCTTCCTTACTTCTCTCTCTCTCCTTCCCTCCTCCTCCTCTTTCTCTCCTTCCCTACTCATCTTCCCTACTCCTCCCCTCTCTCCTTTCCTCCTCCTCCTCCTCCTTACCTCTCTCCTTCCCTCTTCTTCATCCATCTATGCTTCCCCCAATTCTCCTGTCTGTCTTACTTCCTGTGTTTAATCTCTCCACGAGAAGGCAGACATTAATACCCATCAGCCCCCCTGTCGGCTCCTGTTTAGCAGACAGGATCTCCATTCCGGCTCTATTTGCATCCAACACAGGATACAGGAAGACATAGATGGAATCACAGAGGGAGGGAGAGAGAGAGACAGTGCAGCACCCGACCTCACCCTACTAGAATCTGAAGTCAAATGTCTACTGTTTGCTGATGATCTGGTGCTCATGTCACCAACCTAGCAGGCCTTACAGCAGCACCTAGATCTTCTGCACAGATTCTGCCAGACTTGGGCCCTGACAGACCTGGGCTCTGACAGACCTGGGCCCTGACAGACCTGGGCCCTGACAGACCTGGGCCCTGATAGACTTGGGCCCTGACAGACCTGGGCCCTGACAGTAAATCTCAGTAAAACCAAAATAATGGCGTTCCAAAAAAGGTCCAGTTGCCACAAATACAAATTCCATCTAGACACCGTTGCCCTACAGCACATAAAAAACTATACATACCTCGGCCTAAACATCAGCGCCACAGGTAAGGTCGCTGATGTTAGGCCGAGAAGGGCCTTCTATGCCATCAAAAGGAACATAAAATTCATCATACAAATTAGTATCTGGCTAAAAATACTTGAATCAGTTATAGAACCCAATGCCCTTTATGGTTGTGAGATCAAGAGTCTGCTCACCAACCAAGAATTCACAAAATGGGACAAAGACCAGATTGAGACTCTGCATGCAGAGTTCTGCTAAAATATCCTCTGTGTACAACGTAAAACACCAAATAATGCATGCAGAGCAGAATTAGGCCGATACCCACTAATTACCAAAATCCAGAAAAGAGACGTTAAATTCTACAACCACCTACAAGGAAGCGATTCTCAAACCTCCCATAGCAAAGCCATCACCTACAAAGAGATGAACCTGGGGGGGGGGGGGGAAACTGAGCAAACTGGAATTCTATTTGGCCCTAAACAGAGAGTACACAATGGCAGAAAGCTTTGACTATGTACAGACTCAGTGAGCATAGCTTTGCTATTGAGAACGGCCGCCGTAGGCAGACATGGCTCTCAAGAGAATACAGGCTATGTGCACACTGGCCACAAAATGTGTTGGAAACTGAGCTGCACTTCCTAACCTCCTGCCAAATGTATGACCACGTTAGAAACTGATTTTTAACTCAGATTACACAGACCCACAAAGATTTAAAAAACAAACCCAATCTTGATAAACTCCCATATCTATTGAGTGAAATACCACAGTGTGACATCACATCAGCAATATTTGTGACCTGTTGCCACAAGAAAAGGGCAACCAGTGAAGAACAAATACCATTGTAAATACAACCCATATTTATGTTTGTTTATTTTCCCTTTTGTACTTTAACTATTCGCTACAACACTGCCCATAGACATAATATGACATTTGTAATGTCTTCTGGAACTTCTGTGAATGTAATGTTTACTGTTCATTTTTATTGTTTATTTTACTTTTATTTATTGTCTACTTCGCTTGCTTTTGCAATGT
The DNA here is from genome assembly GCF_016432855.1 of Salvelinus namaycush. NCBI lineage: Eukaryota > Metazoa > Chordata > Actinopteri > Salmoniformes > Salmonidae > Salvelinus > Salvelinus namaycush. Next base: position 6,398,197 of record NC_052334.1, on the reverse strand, counting down.
AAACATATGTTTCCCACGCCAGTAAAGCCCTTGATTTGAAATTGAATTGAGAGAGGGAGAAAGAGAGAGAGCAAGAGAGAGAGCGAGACAGACAGACAGACAGACAGACAGACAGACAGACAGACAGACAGACAGACAGACAGACAGACAGACAGACAGACAGACAGACAGACAGACAGACTGGAGTCATTCTATCACAATGCTCTCAATGTAATGCTCTCAATGTAATTCTCTCAATGTAATTCTCTCAACGTTGTTTTCTCTCTCCTCTTCCCCTCCACTCTCTCCTCTTCCCCTCCACTCTCTCCTCTTCTACCACTCTCTCCTCTTCCCCTCCACTCTCTCCTCTTCCCCTCCACTCTCTCCTCTTCCCCTCCACTCTCTCCTCTTCTACCACTCTCTCCTCTTCCCCTCCACTCTCTCCTCTTCCCCTCCACTCTCTCTTCTTCCCCTCCACTCTCTCCTCTTCCCCTCCACTCTCTCCTCTTCCTCTCACCTCTCCATCCTCTTCTACCACTCTCTCCTCTTCCCCTCCACTCTCTCCTCTTCCCCTCCACTCTCTCCTCTTCCCCTCCACTCTCTCCTCTTCCCCTCCACTCGCTCCTCTTCCCCTCCACTCACTCCTCTTCCCCTCCACTCTCTCCTCTTCCCCTCCACTCTCTCCTCTTCCCCTTCACTCTCTCCTCTTCCCCTCCACTCGCTCCTCTTCCCCTCCACTCACTCCTCTTCCCCTCCACTCTCTCCTCTTCCCCTCCACTCTCTCCTCTTCCCCTCCACTCTCTCCTCTTCCCCTCCACTCTCTCCTCTTCCCCTCCACTCCATCCTCTTCCCCTCCACTCTCTCCTCTTTCCCTCCACTCGCTCCTCTTCCCCTCCACTCTCTCCTCTTCCCCTCCACTCTCTCCTCTTCCCCCCCCACTCTCTCCTCTTCCCCTCCACTCTCTCCTCTTCTACCACTCTCTCCTCTTCCCCTCCACTCTCTCCTCTTCCCCTCCACTCGCTCCTCTTCCCCTCCACTCTCTCCTCTTCTACCACTCTCTCCTCTTCCCCTCCACTCTCTCCTCTTCTACCACTCTCTCCTCTTCCCCTCCACTCTCTCCTCTTCCCCTCCACTCTCTCTTCTTCCCCTCCACTCTCTCCTCTTCCCCTACACTCTCTCCTCTTCCTCTCACCTCTCCATCCTCTTCTACCACTCTCTCCTCTTCCCCTCCACTCTCTCCTCTTCTACCACTCTCTCCTCTTCCCCTCCACTCTCTCCTCTTCTACCACTCTCTCCTCTTCCCCTCCACTCGCTCCTCTTCCCTTCCACTCTCTCCTCTACCACTCTCTCCTCTTCCCCTCCACTCTCTCCTCTTCCCCTCCACTCTCTCCTCTTCCTCTCACCTCTCCATCCTCTTCTACCACTCTCTCCTCTTCCCCTCCACTCTCTCCTCTTCCCCTCCACTCTCTCGTCTTCCTCTCACCTCTCCCTCCTCTTCCACCACTCTTTCCTCCTCCCCCCTCTCTCCCTATTTCTGTCTTTCTCTTCCCTCTCTCCTCTTCCCATCCTCTTCCACCACTCATTCCTTTCCCCCCCTTTTCTCCCTCTTCCTGCCCCTCTCTCCTCTTCCTCTCACCTCTCCCTCCTCTTCCACCACTCTTTCTTCTTCCCCCTCTCTCCTCTTTTCTCCTCTCTCCACTCCCCCCTCTCCGCACTTCCCCACCCCTCTCTCCTCATCCCCCTTCTCTCTTCTTCCTTTCTCTCCTCTTCCACCCTCTCTCCTCTTCTATCCTCTCTCCTCTTCCCCCATCTCTCCTCTTCCCTCCACTTTTCCTCTCTCCACAACCCTCTCTTCTCTTCCCCACTCTCTCCTCTTCCCCACTCGCTCCTCTTCCCAACTCTCTCCTCTTCTACCACTCTCTCCTCTTCCCCTCCACTCTCTCCTCTTCTACCACTCTCTCCTCTTCCCCTCCACTCGCTCCTCTTCCCTTCCACTCTCTCCTCTACCACTCTCTCCTCTTCCCCTCCACTCTCTCCTCTTCCCCTCCACTCTCTCCTCTTCCTCTCACCTCTCCATCCTCTTCTACCACTCTCTCCTCTTCCCCTCCACTCTCTCCTCTTCCCCTCCACTCTCTCCTCTTCCTCTCACCTCTCCATCCTCTTCTACCACTCTCTCCTCTTCCCTTCCACTCTCTCCTCTTCCCCTCCACTCTCTCCTCTTCCTCTCACCTCTCCATCCTCTTCTACCACTCTCTCCTCTTCCCCTCCACTCTCTCCTCTTCCTCTCACCTCTCCATCCTCTTCTACCACTCTCTCCTCTTCCCTTCCACTCTCTCCTCTTCCCCTCCACTCTCTCCTCTTCCCCTCCACTCTCTCCTCTTCCTCTCACCTCTCCATCCTCTTCTACCACTCTCTCCTCTTCCCCTCCACTCTCTCCTCTTCCCCTCGACTCTCTCCTCTTCCCCTCGACTCTCTTCCCTTCCACTCTCTCGTCTTCCTCTCACCTCTCCCTCCTCTTCCACCACTCTTTCCTCCTCCCCCCTCTCTCCCTATTTCTGTCTTTCTCTTCCCTCTCTCCTCTTCCCATCCTCTTCCACCACTCATTCCTTTCCCCCCCTTTTCTCCCTCTTCCTGCCCCTCCCTCCTCTTCCTCTCACCTCTCCCTCCTCTTCCACCACTCTTTCTTCTTCCCCCTCTCTCCTCTTTTCTCCTCTCTCCTCTCCCCCCTCTCCGCACTTCCCCACCCCTCTCTCCTCATCCCCCTTCTCTCCTCTTCCTTTCTCTCCTCTTCCCCCTCTCCTCTTTCCTCTTCACCCCTCTCTCCTCTTCCACCCTCTCTCCTCTTCTATCCTCTCTCCTCTTCCCCCATCTCTCCTCTTCCCTCCACTTTTCCTCTCTCCACACCCCTCTCTCCTCTTCCCCCCTCTCTCCTCTTCCCCTCTCTCTCCTCTTCCCCTCTCTCCTCTTCCCCCCTCTTCCCCTCTCCTCTGACAGTTTCCCAACACTGGCAGGCTGTGGTGTGATTCATGTTGTGTTAGAATTCTCTATAAGCTTTGTCAGGCTAGATTTCAATATGTCTTAACTGCTCTGACAGTGCTGAGGTCAGGGAAAGATTACATTCAGCTGGTTTCATATAGAGGGCAAAGTTCTACCCTCCTCTCACAGGCACCCTAGAACTATGTCATACGTACTATTACAGACTCTGGTTCTGGTCCTGTGTGTCTGTTGGTAAGATCATGGCATTATCATTGAGAGGGTGGTGGGTTCAATTCCCACTGAGACCACCAATGCCAACCTGTTTGCACTCGCTGTTGCAAGTCGGAAATGGTTTCAATCGTTTTTGCACCATTCATTTTTCCCAAATTCATTTTAGAAACACTTCAAATAAGGGCTGTATTTGGTGTAGTTTTACCCTGCCGTGGTGTTTTAAAAACCATGTAAATCTCTCTCTTATTCAAAAATGCCAATTAGCATCAAAGTAGACGTTATACAAGCTAATTCACGTCATCTCTAGCTGACAGGTATTGTGTCAATTTAAAACTTGCACAAGACAGTTCACAGAATTATCAATTTTAAAGAAATGTAACCAATTTTTTCATTAATACATTTAGTTAACATCAGATAGTTAATCCAGAGATTCTTAACTTTGCCTCGATTTGGCAGTCTCATCAAGACCATCATGGCATTTGTAGTTCCACATTAGCAGCTAATTAACATTTAATTTTTGGGGAGTAAATACAGGTGAATATATTGATAAAAGTCACCTTGTCCTAGAGAGATTTACACAGTTATCAAAACATCACGACAGGGAAAGCCGACACGGAACACAGCCCTTATTTTAAGTATTTCTAAAAAAAGAATGGTGGAAAAACTATTGGAACCATTTCCCTGTTTGAACACTAGGTTTTATGGGTATTATGACTCATACTGTGGTGTTCTATAAGTTGGGACTGCCATCATTCACTTTGAACTGGACTGTGTGTTTACAAGCTGTTGGGCCTGTCATCATGCACTTTGAACTGGACTGTGTGTTTACAGGCAGTAGGGCCTGCCATCATTCACTTTGAACTGGACTGTGTGTTTACAGACAGTAGGGCCTGCCATCATTCACTTTGAACTGGACTGTGTGTTTACAGGCAGTTGGGCCTGCCATCATTCACTTTGAACTGGACTGTGTGTTTACAGGAAGTAGTAACAGCGTGACTTTAGATCATTAGAACACTTTCTCTAAAAGCCACAAAATACACCTGAATGGATTTCTACAAATATGTAAATATAACGGGAGTCCTCTTACATTTGGGAACTTTACAGGCCTATTGATCAAACAACTATGAAAAGGTAGGCTATCTTTCCCTCAGTTATGCACACCAATAACAACAGGATCAACAACTAATGCTAGACAGAGCGAGATGAGCTAAAATCTAATGAGGAAACATTAGATTAACCTTCACAAACTGTATTTTTATTTTTTATTTAACTAGGCAAGTCAGTTATAAACAAATTTTTATTTACAATGACGGCCTAGTTAGCCATCAAAATTGCATTGAAACAACGGGGAATTGTAGCCTTCTCGTCCTTCTGCAGCTTGCCTGCCAATGCATGCTTGTCCCAACCCACGTTTTGACAACTGAATTGGAACTTGCCTGCCTGCCCATTTGATCGATGCCAAATACATTTGATTGACAACGAAGAGATATGCTAAATGTGGATAAGAATCACTCACGTTCAGCAGAATTCACATTTCTTGCTTGCTAACCGAATGACACCTGCACCTCTTGCTGTAGCCACCATAAATCAATATGAGGGGGAAAAGTCAGTCACCCACTCCTCCAATGACATCACATCCTCCCAGCAGCTAGTTAGCTAGCTAATGTTTGGCTCTGTGTTTTTAGCTTGCCCCAAAAAATTGCTAGCTATGTAAATAGATACACTAGCCTAGGGGTGTCAAACTCAATCAGCCACGGGCCATATTGAAAAAATACAACAAATTTGTGGGCCTGACTAGACTATTTGTTTTTACAAAGAAAATTGCAACTGCGACCCAAACTGGCAATTGTTTTATTATAAAACATATGGCACTTTAAAATGTCCACTTATGTACATAAGATGCTGTACATAGCATTGTAACATATTAAAACAAAATAAGAGATACATAATATTTGTCCAGCCTTTGCTGCTATGCTGCGACCCTAATCAAAATGTATTTAATAACTCCAAATATCAGAAATGTAGCTATATTTGGTGTAATTTAAACTTAAAACATGTTTTTCATATTTTTCCACTGCATGGATCGCTGGTGCGGTTTTATACAGCATTGCTGTGTGGGTGCAATCCAAATGTATTGTAGTTGTGTAGCCAGCCTAAGCTACTGCTCAAATGTTGCTGTAACTGACCTACATGTTTCTTCTTTGCCTGGTATTTTGTTGCAGGTTTTGTTTTATTTGGTTATTCATTGTCAAGCTTTAAAGACCGAAGCCAGACTGCAACATTTTAGTAGCCTAGCTAGGACTGTGGCATGTGTCTGTACACATTCCCTAAGCTGCACGGTGTAAAGGACTGTGGCATGTGTCTGTACACATTCCCTAAGCTGCACGGTGTAAAGGACTGTGGCATGTGTCTGTACACATTCCCTAAGCTGCACGGTGTAAACGGGGCACACACAAGCAGTTGGCGTTAAATTCACAGATGCCAGAGCAACAGGCTGTAGACGACTTAACTGCTGACTCACGTATACTTGCTTGAATTTCCTATTTGGCCCGCGGGCCTTTTGTTTGACACATGTGTCTTAGCCTATTAGCCACGTTTAGACTAACTTGTGATTATTGCCCTTTGCTTGTTTTGTATTAACATTAGTACAGTCCTCCATTTTTGTTCAAAATATTGAGTAATTGAAGCTGAAACAGTGTATCTCGACTGGGTGGAGGCAGCAAACTATGTACCCGCTGTGATTTACAACCAAATAGCATTTTTTACTGGGGACCCTTCAAGAAATGTATTGGTGAATTATATGAATCTCGCATTGAACTGCATCCATCTATTCTGACAACAACGTCTTAGTATCATGGAACGCTGAGACAAATAGAACCTATTTTAAAACCTGATAAAGTTGGTTTCGAAGCAATATTTGATGTTTTTGACTGAAATTATAATTGTCTGTTTGTTTCATATCTGCAAAGTAGTTAAAACACTATCAGTTCCACTTCAAGGTGCTGTAAAGTGGTAAATATGCAGTATGCATGAATGATTAAGTCGCTTTGGATAAACACCATATAGTATTATTATTATATTACTTAAAGGCAATATGTCTGCATTGTGTAACCGGTGGAAACTCAATGATATCAGTGAATGTTCTGTTATCATAGCAGAATGAAACTGGTAGTAGTGTGATTGTGAACAGTTGTCTTTTCCATGGTTGACTGACTGATGCTGTAATACAGCCATGAGAGAGAGAGAGATTACATTACTTTGGCCTCCATGTCTATGGCCCCTTCGGATGACAATGGCCCCCCATCCACAGGGCACGAGTGGTCACTGAATGGTTTGATGAGCAGGAAAATGATGAAAGCCATACGCCATGGCCGTCTCAGTCAACAGATCTCTACCTAATTGAACACTTATGGGAGATTCTGGAGCGGCGCCTGAGACAGTGTTTTCACCATCATCAACAAAACACCAAATGATGGAATTTCTCATGGAAGAATAGTGTCGCATTCCTCCAATAGAGTTCCAGACACTTGTAGAATCTACGCCAGGGTTCATTGAAGATGTTTTGGCTCTTGGTGGCACAATGCCCTTTAAAGACACTTTATGTTGGTGTTTCTTTTTGTCAGGGGTAGAGAGGGGACAGAGAGACAGGCAGGGTAGAGAGGGGACAGAGAGACAGGCTGGGTGGAGGGGGGACAGAGAGACAGACAGGGTAGAGAGGGGACATAGAGACAGGCAGGGTAGAGAGGGGACAGAGAGACAGGCTGGGTAGAGAGGGAACAGAGAGACAGGCTGGGTAGAGAGGGAACAGAGAGACAGGCAGGGTAGAGAGGGGACATGGAGACAGGCAGGGTAGAGAGGGGACAGAGAGACAGGCAGGGTAGAGAGGGGACATAGAGACAGGCAGGGTAGAGAGGGGACAGAGAGACAGGCTGGGTAGAGAGGGAACAGAGAGACAGGCTGGGTAGAGAGGGGACATGGAGACAGGCAGGGTAGAGAGGGGACAGAGAGACAGGCTGGGTAGAGAGGGGACATAGAGACAGGCAGGGTAGAGAGGGGACAGAGAGACAGGCAGGGTAGAGAGGGGACAGAGAGACAGGCAGGGTAGAGAGGGAACAGAGAGACAGGCAGGGTAGAGAGGGGACAGAGAGACAGGCTGGGTAGAGAGGGGACATAGAGACAGGCTGGGTAGAGAGGGGACAGAGACGCAGGCAGGGTAGAGAGGGGACATAGAGACAGGCTGGGTAGAGAGGGGACAGAGAGACAGGCAGGGTAGAGAGGGGACATAGAGACAGGCAGGGTAGAGAGGGGACAGAGAGACAGACAGGGTAGAGAGGGGACATAGAGACAGGCTGGGTAGAGAGGGGACAGAGAGACAGGCAGGGTAGAGAGGGGACATAGAGACAGGCAGGGTAGAGAGGGGACATAGAGACAGGCTGGGTAGAGAGGGGACAGAGAGACAGGCAGGGTAGAGAGGGGACAGAGAGACAGGCAGGGTAGAGAGGGGACAGAGAGACAGACAGGGTAGAGAGGGGACATAGAGACAGGCTGGGTAGAGAGGGGACATAGAGACAGGCAGGGTAGAGAGGGGACAGAGAGACAGACAGGGTAGAGAGGGGACATAGAGACAGGCTGGGTAGAGAGGGGACAGAGAGACAGGCAGGGTAGAGAGGGAACAGAGAGACAGGCTGGGTAGAGAGGGAACAGAGAGACAGGCAGGGTAGAGAGGGGACAGAGAGACAGGCTGGGTAGAGAGGGGACATAGAGACAGGCTGGGTAGAGAGGGGACAGAGAGACAGGCTGGGTAGAGAGGGGACAGAGAGACAGGCAGGGTAGAGAGGGAACAGAGAGACAGGCAGGGTAGAGAGGGAACAGAGAGACAGGCTGGGTAGAGAGGGAACAGAGAGACAGGCTGGGTAGAGAGGGGACATAGAGACAGGCTGGGTAGAGAGGGGACATAGAGACAGGCTGGGTAGAGAGGGGACAGAGAGACAGGCTGGGTAGAGAGGGGACATAGAGACAGGCAGGGTAGAGAGGGGACAGAGAGACAGGCAGGGTAGAGAGGGGACATAGAGACAGGCAGGGAAGAGAGGGGACATAGAGACAGGCTGGATAGAGAGGGGACATAGAGACAGGCAGGGTAGAGAGGGAACAGAGAGACAGGCAGGGTAGAGAGAGAAACAGAGAGACAGGCAGGGTAGAGAGGGAACAGAGAGACAGGCAGGGTAGAGAGGGAACAGAGAGACAGGCAGGGTAGAGAGGGAACATAGAGACAGGCAGGGTAGAGAGGGGACAGAGAGACAGGCAGGGTAGAGAGGGGACAGAGAGACAGGCAGGGTAGAGAGGGGACAGAGAGACAGGCAGGGTAGAGAGGGGACATAGAGACAGGCTGGGTAGAGAGGGAACAGAGAGACAGGCTGGGTAGAGAGGGGACATGGAGACAGGCAGGGTAGAGAGGGGACATAGAGACAGGCAGGGTAGAGAGGGGACAGAGAGACAGGCTTGGTAGAGAGGGGACAGAGAGACAGGCAGGGTAGAGAGGGGACATGGAGACAGGCAGGGTAGAGAGGCGACATAGAGACAGGCAGGGTAGAGAGGGGACAGAGAGACAGGCTTGGTAGAGAGGGAACAGAGAGACAGGCAGGGTAGAGAGGGGACAGAGATACAGCCTTGGTAGAGAGGGGACAGAGAGACAGGCAGGGTAGAGAGGGGACATGGAGACAGGCAGGGTAGAGAGGCGACATAGAGACAGGCAGGGTAGAGAGGGGACAGAGAGACAGGCTGGGTAGAGAGGGGACATAGAGACAGGCAGGGTAGAGAGGGGACATAGAGACAGGCTGGGTAGAGAGGGGACAGAGAGACAGGCAGGGTAGAGAGGAGACAGAGAGACAGGCAGGGTAGAGAGGGGACAGAGAGACAGGCTGGGTAGAGAGGGAACAGAGAGACAGGCAGGGTAGAGAGGGGACATGGAGACAGGCAGGGTAGAAAGGGGACATAGAGACAGGCAGGGTAGAGAGGGGACAGAGAGACAGGCTGGGTAGAGAGGGAACATAGAGACAGGCAGGGTCGAGAGGGAACAGAGAGACAGGCAGGGTAGAGAGGGGACATAGAGACAGGCTGGGTAGAGAGGGAACAGAGAGACAGGCAGGGTAGAGAGGGGACAGAGAGACAGGCAGGGTAGAGAGAGAAACAGAGAGACAGGCAGGGTAGAGAGGGGACAGAGAGACAGGCAGGGTCGAGAGGGAACAGAGAGACAGGCAGGGTAGAGAGAGAAACAGAGAGACAGGCAGGGTAGAGAGGGGAGAGAGAGACAGGCTGGGTAGAGAGAGAAACAGAGAGACAGGCAGGGTAGAGAGGGGACAGAGAGACAGGCAGGGTCGAGAGGGAACAGAGAGACAGGCAGGGTAGAGAGAGAAACAGAGAGACAGGCAGGGTAGAGAGAGAAACAGAGAGACAGGCAGGGTCGAGAGAGAAACAGAGAGACAGGCAGGGTAGAGAGGGAACATAGAGACAGGCAGGGTAGAGAGGGAACATAGAGACAGGCAGGGTCGAGAGAGAAACAGAGAGACAGGCAGGGTAGAGAGGGAACATAGAGACAGGCAGGGTCGAGAGGGAACAGAGAGACAGGCAGGGTAGAGAGGGAACATAGAGACAGGCAGGGTCGAGAGGGAACAGAGAGACAGGCTGGGTCGAGAGAGAAACAGAGAGACAGGCAGGGTAGAGAGGGAACATAGAGACAGGCAGGGTAGAGAGAGAAACAGAGAGACAGGCAGGGTAGAGAGGGAACATAGAGACAGGCAGGGTCGAGAGGGAACAGAGAGACAGGCAGGGTAGAGAGGGAACATAGAGACAGGCAGGGTCGAGAGGGAACAGAGAGACAGGCTGGGTGGAGGGGACTTTGAGAACTGTGGAGAGAGACATTTATGCACGTCTGTGTGTGTGTGTGTGTGTGTGTGTGTGTGTGTGTGTGTGTGTGTGTGTGTGTGTGTGTGTGTGTGTGTGTGTGTGTGTGTGTGTGTGTGTGTGTGTGTGTGTGTGTGTGTGTGTGTGTGTGTGTGTGTGTGTGTTTGCTGTTTGTGTGGTGAGGAGAGGAGAGGAGATAGACTGATGTTCTCAGTGGACAGAGATGAACTCACTCACTGGGTAATGAATTGCAGAGACATTATGCAAATTGTATGCTAATTATTCATGTTTGATTGCATTAAGGAGGTCTCTCTTCTTGCTCACCTTGAGGAGACATTAATAATCAAATGCTGATCAGTACTGGGTCTCAGACTCTCTCTTCTTGCTAACCTTGAGGAGACATTAATAATCAAATGCTGATCAGTACTGGGTCTCAGACTCTCTCTTCTTGCTAACCTTGAGGAGACATTAATAATCAAATGCTGATCAGTACTGAGTCTGAGACTCTCTCTTCTTGCTAACCTTGAGGAGACATTAATAATCAAATGCTGATCAGTACTGGGTCTCAGACTCTCTCTTCTTGCTAACCTTGAGGAGACATTAATAATCAAATGCTGATCAGTACTGAGTCTGAGACTCTCTCTTCTTGCTAACCTTGAGGAAACATTAATAATCAAATGCTGATCAGTACTGGGTCTCAGACTCTCTCTTCTTGCTAACCTTGAGGAAACATTAATAATCAAATGCTGATCAGTACTGAGTCTGAGACTCTCTCTTCTTGCTAACCTTGAGGGAGACATTAATAATCAAATGCTGATCAGTACTGGGTCTCAGACTCTCTCACACACTCTCACACGGACACACACGCACACGGACACGCACACACACACACACACACACACACACTCATTGATTACAGCTCAGCATTCAACACCATAGTCCCCCCTCAAAGCTCATCACTAAGCTATTGACCCTGGGACTAAACACATCCCTCTGCAACTGGATCGTGGACTTCCTGACGGGCCGCCACCAGGTGTTGAGCGTAGGCACCAACACCTCCGCCACGCTGACCTTCAACACAGGGCCCACCTCCACATCGACGGGCCGAGAGCTCCAAGTTCCCCGGTGTCCACATCACTAAGGAATTAACGTGGTCCACACAAACCAACACAGTTGTGAAGAGGGCATGACGGCGAATCTTCCCCTTGCCTGGCTACCCAGACTCCTTGTGATGATAAACGCCACACCCAGGGACGTTAGTTTCTTCTCCACAATAAGTCTGGATCTGAGTACATCCCCGACCCTACGCCAACACATTTGGGGCCATCCGATTGGTCCAGAAACTGATGGGTTGGGTCAGAGCCAGAAGCGACCATTTGAAAATGTGTCGTTGGCTTTGATGCTCTGATTAGATGGAGGCAATCCGATTGCTGACAACTGTACAACGCTCCTCGCGACCCTTATCATCACAAATTACCTCAGTGATGGCAATCTCAGACTAAAGTACATAGCGAACGACAGAGCAGCTGAATTTAGCGTGATTTGTCATGCTACTCTTCCCCCACAGGAGGCTGAAAAGATTAGGGCCCTCAGAGGGTGGTGAGTACAACACAGGGCCCTCAGAGGGTGGTGAGTACGACACAGGGCCCTCAGAGGGTGGTGAGTACGACACAGGGCCCTCAGAGGGTGGTGAGTACGACACAGGGCCCTCAGAGGGTGGTGAGTACGACACAGGGCCCTCAGAGGGTGGTGAGTACGACACAGTACATAATTTTACCCCCGAGCCATGAGACTTCTAAACAAGACTTTTGAACAGATAATCAAATGGCTACCTGCTGCTGTAACTGTCTATTAGATATTTGTCTATTCATTTCGCTCTCGCTCTCTCTCTCTCTCTCTCTCTCTCTCTCTCTCTCTCTCTCGCTCTCGCTCTCGCTCTCTCTCATGCATTTAAAAAAAAAAATCTACATTGTTGAAAAAAGACCCTTAAGTAAGCGTTTCAATGATAGTCTACACCTGTTGTTTACGAAGCATGTGATATTTTTTATATATATATATATATATATATATATATATATATATATATATATATATATATATACATTGTGTTTGTCAACACACACAAACACAGGTCAGCCTCTAGCCTTTTTTTTGGGGTCCTAATCAAGATTTCAATTCGTCCTGTTTCATGACTTCATTACGCCATGGTAATGATATCTGAGTGAGAGGGACAAACAACATCAATGGGCTCCTGGGCACATGCCCTGTGTGCCCAGTTGGTAATTTGGTAATAATTAGCACAAGGTTAATAGTGGCTGACTAAACGACCTTACCTATTAATCACTATATTTTTATCTGAGATATTACAACTGCTCCCAACTGTTGTGAAAGATAGAGAGAGCACTGAAGGAGGAAGCCACGGCATTTGGATGGTGTTCCTGTCGTATTTATCTGGGAGGGATAGACAGGCATCGCTGAGCAGAGCGGGTTTCTGCATGCGCCCGTTGGGCTGGCTCGTTGGGTAGACTGGCTCCAGAGTATCCTTCGATACTGGGCTGCAACGTCTCTCGGGGATGTTTGAGATGCTGCAGACTGTGGAGAACCTCTTCCACGGCCATCCCCAGTTGAGCCAGCTGGTCATGGTGTTGACATAGAAGGTACCTTGTTTGTCGACCGTCTGAGAGATTTCCGACTTTCCTGCTGCTTCCATGGTTTGAGTTGGTAAGCAGGAAGCAGGTGCAGGAAGCAGGTGCAGGTGAAACGTTTAATAAAACAACAAAGCGAGTAACAAAAGAATTCCATAAGGCTACACGCCGGTAAACAAGAACAATACCAACTGGTGAGAAAACATAAGGAGTGACACATAAAGGGGAGGAAATGATGAAGGTAATGCAGTCCAGGTGTGAATCATAATGATTAACAGGTGCGCGTAATGCTGAGTGCCAGGTGCGCGTAATGCTGAGTGCCAGGTGCGCGTAATGATGAGTCCCAGGACCGGCGGTTAGTATTCCTGCGACGTCGTACGCCGGAGGGGAGGAGCAGGGGAAGATGTAACAGATTGCACTACCAACGTTTCTACATTTCACCTGGTGTATTCTGCTATTGTAACTCTCAACAGTAAATTGAGGACCCAACTGAGTTCCTATTTTGTGTTTTGTACTTTTATATAGTTGGTCGGGGTCCCACTAACCACCACGGGGAACTACGCAAGGCACATAGTCTGTGTATAGGCAGAGGCAGCACTGCACACACGCTCACACACTCTCTGTGTGACAGAGAAGGACAGACAGAGACAGAGTTACAAATGGGGATAGAGATTGGCAGAGAGGGACAGATGGGGACAGATAGGGACAGCGAGGGACAGAGAGGGACAGAGAGGGACAGAGAGGGACAGAGAGGGACAGAGAGGGAGAGAGAGGGAGAGAGAGGGAGAGAGAGGGACAGAGAGGGAGAGAGAGGGACAGAGAGGGACAGAGAGTGACAGAGAGTGACAGATGGGGACAGATGGGGACAGATGGGGACAGAGAAGATGCGTATGTGTGTACGTAGTGTGTGTGCCTTGGTGTGTGTATGCGTGTGTGTGTGTGCGGGCGCATATGTTTGTATGTCGTGTGGGTGTGTGTGTATGTGTGTGTGTGTGTGTGTGTGTGTATGTGTGTGTGTCAGGGGGGCTCTCAGATCTTAGTAAAACAGGTGTTTGTGTATTACAGCGTCGTATTTGTCCTCGATGTTTGAGCTGGACTTCCAGACCAGACCCAGGGAAAAGGTCAATCATCTCATATTGACTCTCCTTCAATATTATCTGGCCTTATTTCTCAGGGACATTACATGGGATTATTACCTTGAGTCAGGGGATTATTACCTTGAGTCAGGGGATTATTACCTTGAGTCAGGGGATTATTACCTGGAGTCAGGGGATTATTACCTGGAGTCAGGGGATTATTACCTGGAGTCAGGGGATTATTACCTGGAGTCAGGGGATTATTACCTGGAGTCAGGGGATTATTACCTGGAGTCAGGGGATTATTACCTGGAGTCAGGGGATTATTACCTTGAGTCAGGGATTATTACCTGGAGTCAGGGGATTATTACCTGGAGTCAGGGGATTATTACCTGGAGTCAGGGGATTATTACCTGGAGTCAGGGGATTATTACCTGGAGTCAGGGGATTATTACCTGGAGTCAGGGATTATTACCTGGAGTCAGGGGATTATTACCTGGAGTCAGGGGATTATTACCTGGAGTCAGGGGATTATTACCTGGAGTCAGGGAGCCCCAGCGTGTCACTTACAACAGAGTTTTTGCGGATTACATTTTGGAGAGTGAGTCCTTTCCCACTTTCTTCCACATTTGTCACTTTTCTAAATATTTGATTCTTCAAATACAGAGTGTTTGTCAGCTGTTCATTGGACCCTGTCTGGCACAGTGTGTGTGTGTGTTCGTGTTTTTGTGTTGTCCCTCTTGGGGCTGTCTGATGCTGCTCCGCTGGTGTGTGTGACAGGAAGGTGACGAGCGACTTGTGTGTGAGACACTGATAATGAAATGGTTATCTTGTCATTTTGGACGGTAGGTAATTCCATTTACTCCCGTAATCCTTCAGTAGATGTGTCTCTGTCAGCCAACCAGCAGGCAGACACATCCCCTGTGACGGTGGTGGCCTCAGCCTAGTGTGTGTATGCCATCCTGCACATCTTGGCCCCATTTTCTCTCTCTCTCTCTCTCTCTCTCTCTCTCTCTCTCTCTCTCTCTCTCTCTCTCTCTCTCTCTCTCTCTCTCTCTCTCTCTCTCTCGCTCTCTCGCTCTCTCTTTCTCTCTCTCTGTGTCTCTCTCTCTCTCTCTCTCTCTCTCCCCTACTCTCTCTCGCTCCTTCTCTCTCTCTCCCTTACTCTCTCTCTCTCGCTCCTTCTCTCTCTCTCTCTCTCTTTCTCTCTCTCTCTCTCTCTCTCTCTCTCTCTCTCTCTCTCTCTCTCTCTCTCTCTCTCTCTCTCCCTTATTCTCTCTCACTCCTTCTCTCTCTCTCTCCCTTACTCTCTCTCGCTCCTTCTCTTTCTCTCTCTCTCTCTCTCTCTCTCTCTCTCTCTCTCTCTCTCTCTCTCTCTCTCTCTCTCTCTCTCTCTCTCTCTCTCTCTCTCTCTCTCTCTCTCGTTGATTTTCTTGATAGTTGTTGCTGATCTTCATAACCTTTTTTCAATAGGGGGGGTGCTATTTCCACTTTGTAAAAAATCGTTCCCAAATTAAACTGCCTCGTACTCAATTGTTGCTCGTACAATATGCATATTATTATTACTATTGGATAGAAAACACTCTCTAGTTTCTAAAACCGTTTGAATTATATCTGTGAGTAAAACAGAACTCATTTTGCAGCAAACTTCCTGTCAGGAAGTGAGACATCTGAAATCGAGGGCTCTGTTCCAGGGTCAGTTTATTAATTTGCATGGAATCTATGGGTCTACATGCACTGCATACGCCTTCCCCTAGATGTCAGTAGGCAGTGAGAATTGGAATGGGGTGTATAGCTCTATCTGAGGCCGAACAAGACCTGTTGGAATGACGCGTCCACTCTTTCCTTTCTTCACCATGGCGCAAAAGGGTCACCTGGATTGCGTTCTGAAAAGCTTTCGTTATCGACGTTAGATATCTCCGGCTCTGATTTTATTTGATATATGTGTTAAAAACATCATAAACTAGTTATATTAAACCGACTTATATCAGTTTATTGCGATTTTCGGTATTTTCTTTCTTATGCGTTCTGGTGAGTTGGACACTTCCGTGCCGCATGGCCAGCTTTGTTAGCTAAATCGACAGATGAAGACGACATTCTACAACCGTACAACGATTATTCTGGAATAAGGACACCTTGTACAAGATTCTGATGGAAGCTCATCAAATAGTAGGAACCATTTATGATATTATTTCGTATTTCTGTCGAAAATGTTTAGACTATATTCCGCCCAGATTTTGGGCGCTGTCTCGCTATAACGTAAGCTGTATGTCGTACTAAGGTTATTTTTAAAAAATCTAACACAGCGGTTGCATTAAGAACTAGTGTATCTTTCATTTGCTGTACAACCTGTATTTTTTAGTAAAGTATATGATTAGTTATTTGATTAGATGATGTGAGTGTCAGAAATATATCCAGATTATTTTGTGCAGTTTGGCTAGTATTCACATTGTTCAACCACGAATTGTACCGCTAAATATGCACATTTTTGAACAAACCATATATGTATTGTGTAATATGATGTTATAGGACTGTCATCTGATGAAGTTTGAGAAGGTTAGTGAAAAAATTAATATCTTTTGCTGGTTTATTCGCTATCGCTAACGTGCCTTGAATCAATGCTGTTGTGTGGTTGGCTATTGTAGTAAGCTAATATAATGCTATATTGTGTTTTCGCTGTAAAACACTTCAAAAATCTGAAATATTGGCTGGATTCACAAGATGTTTGTCTTTCATTTGCTGTACACCGTGTATTTTTCATAAATGTTTTATGATGAGTATTTAGGTATTTCACGTTGGTTTCTGTAGTTATTCTAGCTGCTTTGGTGAGACTTGTGATGGTGGCTGCAATGTAAAACTATGATTTATACCTGAAATATGCACATTTTTCGAACAAAACATATGCTATACAATAAATCTGTTATAAGACTGTCATCTGATGAAGTTGTTTCTTGGTTAGTGACTATTTATATCTTTATTTGGTCGAATTTGTGATAGCTACCTATGCAGTAAAAAAATGGTGGGAAAAAAAAGTTGGGTCTTTTGCTATCGTGGTTAGCTAATAGAAATACATATTGTGTTTTCGCTGTGAAACATTTTAAAAATCGGAAATGATGGCTGGATTCACAAGATGTGTATCTTTCATCTGGTGTCTTGGACTTGTGATTTCATGATATTTAGATGCTAGTATTTACTTGTGGCGCTATGCTAGGCTATGCTAGTCAGCTTTTTTACTGATGAGGGTGCTCCCGGATCCGGGATTGGGACCAACTAGAAGATAACCTAAAAAAATGTAACTTAAAGTCAGTCTGAGTTGAGTTAATCCATAATAATTAAATCAGGAATCCCCTTAATGCTCAGATCACACACATCATTTAGATCTCCTCTGTCCTCACATCAAGTGCTGTTCTCCTGTTCTCCTGTTGTCCTGTTGTGCTGTTGTCCCATTGATGTAGTGTGTTTTTCTCAGACTCCATACAAAGGGGAAGTGGCACATTATTCAGAAACAATGGATTATTACATAGGGGCTACATACACGTAAACAGCACACTGGGCCATGCACCGCAGCAAAATGTGTGTGTGTGTGTGTGTGTGTGTGTGTGTGTGTGTGTGTGTGTGTGTGTGTGTGTGTGTGTGTGTGTGTGTGTGTGTGTGTGTGTGTGTGTGTGTGTCGGCATGTGTGTGTGTGTGTCGGTTTCAGTGTGTGTATGTGTGTGTCTGTGTGTGACAGCAGCGCCAGCTTCATCGCTATAGCAATTGTCTACCTCTGCCACGCGTGGAAGGAGCATTGATTCCCTCTGAGCATCTCTCTGATCGGTGTCCTATTGGCGCAGATTCATTAGCGGTAATAAAGCTGGACTGACCTGAGAACAACCTGTAATGAGAATTGATTACCTCTTGACCATCTCTCTGATCCTCACCTGGTTCACGCAAGGCCAGGGCAGTGGTGATGCTTGATGGGTAATGCCGTTTCCACGCCTAGAGCCGATGCACTAACACATAAGACATTAACATATGGCAATGTGACCACCTCAAAGATGCATGAAGTTCAACTGTTTATATTGTTATATTTGATGGTATAAAAGGCAACTGTTTATATTGTTATATTTGACGGTATAAAAGGCTGCTGAAACTCCTGAGCTTGTCTCAATCACTGGCTCTCATTTATGTGTGTGTGGTGTGTGTGTGTGTGTGTGTGTGTGTGTGTGTGTGTGTGTGTGTGTGTGTGTGTGTGTGTGTGTGTGTGTGTGTGTGTGTGTGTGTGTGTGTGTGTGTGTGTGTGTGTGTGTGTGTGTGTGTGTGTGTGTGTGTGCGTGCGTGTGTGTGTGTCAGCCATGTGCCTGTCAGTGTGCGAGAGTGTGAGTGAAGGCTTGCTCTTGCACATAATCGATACTCCTCTCAAGCCGGCACACGGCTGCCACGGTAACTTGGTCTGCGATGGCAGGGTCATCGGCATGCTGCTGCTGTGTGTGTGTGTGTGTGTGTGTGTGTGTGTGTGTGTGTGTGTGTGTGTGTGTGTGTGTGTGTGTGTGTGTGTGTGTGTGTGTGCGTGTGTGTGTGTCAGCCATGTGCCTGTCAGTGTGCGAGAGTGTGAGTGAAGGCTTGCTCTTGCACATAATCGATACTCCTCTCAAGCCGGCACACGGCTGCCACGGTAACTTGGTCTGCGATGGCAGGGTCATCGGCATGCTGCTGCTGTGTGTATGTGTGCACGTGTGTGTGTGTGTGTCTGTGGGTGTTTGTGTAACGTATGCTTCCAGCGCACCCTCTCAAACACATAGATCCCCTGAACGCAGCTCACTCTCCAGATCCCACTCACCTGAATTCTGATCACCTGTTCACACACCTGTATGTCATTATCACACACTATTTAGTTCAGTTCTTTGTACCCCATCATTGGGAGGTATTGTTTGTTTTGTGACACACTTCTATTCGGGGCTCTGGTTTGACTGTAATTTAATCCTCCCTTGTATGATCATCTTTGCCTGCCTCACTAACTACGCCTTTTGCCTATTCCCTGCCTGTACTTTAGCCTATTGGATTTTCTGTTATCAACCTATTTCCTGATCTCCCGGACTACGTTACTAGCCTTTTCCCTGCCTGTACTTTAGCCTTTTTGGACCCCCTGTGTATGACCTTCTGCCTGCCCCTGGACCCAGCTACCTGCCTCCTCCTGTGGTCCTTTACCATAAACACCTGCTGCGCCCTGCGCTTGAAACCAGCTCTCTGTTTCCCATCGTGAACAGTTTGTGTGAAGCACAGTGCTGAACTTGGGCTGGTTGTTGTTTATTCTGACCTCAAACTCAATTGCACATGTTTGTATGGGGGACCTGTTTCTCTCAGTGATAGAATATCACCTAATATCCTAATGAAATACAGGTCTGTAGTGTATACCTCTCCTCTCCTCTTCTGTTCTCTCCTCTCCTCTTCTGTCCTCTCCTCTTCTGTTCTCTCCTCTCCTCTTCTCTTCTCTACTTTCTTCCCTTCTCCCTCTCTCCCATCTCTCTCATGTTGCCCCAGTGTGTCTCTCCTGTTTGCAGAGACCATGGAGGACAGACATTGAATAACGTGTTGTTAAAAAGCCATGAGCTCCGTTTCCCGCCAGGATGAGACACAGCAAATATACACTCACTCTTGTTCAGTGAGAGTGTGTGTGTGAGAGCGATCGAGTGTGTCAGTTTGCGTGTGTTGTGTCAGATAAACGTGGATTTTTCGACAGGGACATATACAGGTTGCTACCATCCACAACATTACCTTCACTTCAAATCAAAACTCCAAACCTACAACCTGATTTTGGACAATATTACCTGGAAGGATTCCTACTACCAAATATTCTTATTTCCAATCTATACAGTAAATGCTCTGGCAAACCAACAACATAAACCTGAAAACACCATCCAACCTGGAACCGAGTGAGTCATGTTAGTCTGAAGCTACTTTTAAAGCCAAGAAGAAAAATACATTACAATTATATATTTAACTTTGTAAGGACTGAATGCTAAGTTAAGGCTACCAAGCTTGACAGGACAGAACAGATCCATCTGCAACTTCAATTAGCACTGAGGTGTGAAGTGAGAGGTGTAAAAGCCATTGAGCTTAACCAATGGCAGGAGAGTCTCACAGCCTCCCCTACCCAAATGCAGAGGCCTTTGAAGCCCCCTACCTCTGTTCAGAGGTCATTACAATACAGGCGGGGGCACTAGAACAGTCTACAGCACCCGGCCTCACCCTACTAGAATCTGACGTCAGATGTCTACTTTTTGCTGATGATCTGGTGCTTCTGTCACCAACCAAGGAGGGCCTACAGCAGCACCTAGATCTTCTGCACAGATGCTTTCAGACCTGAGCCCTGACAGTAAATCTCAGTAAGACAAATTTAATGAGTGTACATCCTAACCCTACCCTGTGCTACTTGGGGGTATTGGATAAATGGTTTCAGTTTCTTGTTGGGACAGGGGCCTATCAGGAGCAGGGTAGAGGTGAGCCTTCCTGGTGTCCCTAGCAACCCTGACCTGGTAACACAACGCTGACACACCAGTAAAAAGGTACTATTTGTGACCTCACACGAACCCCAAATCTGGGTCAAGGTAAAGCAAATGAAAAAGCTTTTCACTGGTAATTTCAAAAATTTGCAGGAGGAAAACGTAAGGTAGCTTTTTGTTTAGTCTGATCCAACATCCGTGTTTCTGACCATATTTGTCTGTGTGGAATGTCATGAATCTGTGTTTGAACGTATGTCTGTGTGTTTGTGTCTGTGCACATTTGTGTGTGTTTTATTCCTTCAACCAATTGACTTCCTTTCTCAGGTGCCCAGATAATGAGTCATCCATTTTACTTGGCAAACTTGGCAAAGTCAGCCAGTCCCTGGCAGAGGGCAGGCCACATGATAACTGCTGTAATATGTGTTGTGTCTGTTTCACCCAGACAGACACTCCAGAGGCCTAGTGAATGCTGATGTTGCTATGGCTCCTGGGGCTCCACAGCAATTTAACGGCCATTGATTTGGCAATAATGACCTTAGAGAGAGAGACCACGAGAGTTTTCAATGATCAAGACATATTTTGCCAACATTTTCCGGTAGTAAGAAAATATGAAGACTTTGAAATGGCTTTTTAGATATCTGTGCATCAGATATGGGTCAAGTCCTGGCCGCTTGGGTCAAGTCCTGACGTACCAATGGGGATCTATTTCTCTTAGACAGCCTGATCCTAGATCTGTGTGTGCTGTCTTGCCATGACAATAGGGTTTGGCCATAAAGCACAAACATATCTGGGACCAGGTTATCTATGAAAACGTTATAGATAACCTCATAGATAACCTGATCCCAGATCTGTGTGTGCTGTCTTGCCATGACCATAGGGTTTGGCCATACAGCACAAACATTTTTGGGACCAGGTTATCTATGAAAACGTTATAGATAACCCGATAGATAACCTGATCCCAGATATGTTTGTGCTGTCTTGCCATGACCATAGGAGTTGTCAATACAAACTCTTGTCCACTGGTCTGTTTGTGGCTGGTTGAGAGTGCATATTATCCTAATAAATGATTTCAGGGCTGAAAATCAATCCAACATGAATCAATTTCTCTCGTCAGAAGACCAGAGAAAAACACCAGCTTTTTTCTTCAACGATACGCTTTCTGACAATTGAGACCCAGCCAGATGGTTTCCTGCTTTCTGACAATTGAGACCCAGCCAGATGGTTTCCTGCTTTCTGACAATTGAGACCCAGCCAGATGGGTTCCTGCTTTCTGACAATTGAGACCCAGCCAGATGGGTTCCTGCTTTCTGACAATTGAGACCCAGCCAGATGGGTTCCTGCTTTCCGATTGTTTTCTAAAGCGCAATTAATGCAGTCGCTAATAGGAACAAATCAATGTGGGAAAAGTATAGACTGGTCCTAGTCTTTCTCCCACTGGCTGGCTGGCCCTAGTCTTTCTCCCACTGGCTGGCTGGCCCTAGTCTTTCTCCCACTGACTGACTGGCCCTAGTCTTTCTCCCACTGACTGACTGACTGGCCCTAGTCTTTCTCCCACTGGCTGGCTGTCCCTAGTCTTTCTCCCACTGACTGACTGGCTGGCCCTAGTCTTTCTCCCACTGACTGACTGACTGGCCCTAGTCTTTCTCCCACTGGCTGGCTGGCCCTAGTCTTTCTCCCACTGACTGACTGGCCCTAGTCTTTTTCCCACTGGCTGGCTGGCCCTAGTCTTTCTCCCACTGGCTGACTGGCCCTAGTATTTCTCCCACTGGCTGACTGGCCCTAGTCTTTCTCCCACTGGCTGACTGGCCCTAGTCTTTCTCCCACTGGCTGGCTGGCCCTAGTCTTTCTCCCACTGACTGGCTGGCCCTAGTCTTTCCCCCACTGGCTGACTGTTGGCCCTAGTCTTTCTCCCACTGGCTGACTGGCTGGCCCTAGTCTTTCTCCCACTGGCTGGCTGGCCCTAGTCTTTCTCCCACTGACTGACTGGCCCTAGTCTTTCTCCTACTGGCTGGCTGGCCCTAGTCTTTCTCCCACTGACTGACTGACTGGCCCTAGTCTTTCTCCCACTGACTGGCTGGCCCTAGTCTTTCTCCACCTGACTGACTGGCTGACCCTAGTCTTTATCCCACTGGCTGACTGACTGGCCCTAGTCTTTCTCCCACTGACTGACTAGCTGGCCTTAGTCTTTCTCACACTGACTGACTGGCCCTAGTCTTTTTCCCACTGGCTGGCTGGCCCTAGTCTTTCTCCCACTGGCTGACTGGCCCTAGTATTTCTCCCACTGGCTGAGTGGCCCTAGTCTTTCTCCCACTGGCTGACTGGCCCTAGTCTTTCTCCCACTGGCTGGCTGGCCCTAGTCTTTCTCCCACTGACTGGCTGGCCCTAGTCTTTCCCCCACTGGCTGACTGTTGGCCCTAGTCTTTCTCCCACTGGCTGACTGACTGGCCCTAGTCTTTCTCCTACTGGCTGGCTGGCCCTAGTCTTTCTCCCACTGACTGACTGGCTGGCCCTAGTCTTTCTCCCACTGACTGACTGACTGGCCCTAGTCTTTCTCACACTGACTGACTGGCCCTAGTCTTTCTCCACCTAACTGACTGGCTGACCCTAGTCTTTATCCCACTGGCTGACTGACTGGCCCTAGTCTTTCTCCCACTGGATGACTGACTGGCCCTAGTTTTTCTCCCATTGGCTGAATAGCTGGCCCTAGTCTTTCTCCCACTGGCTGACTGACCCTAGTCTTTCTCCCACTGACTGACTGGCCCTAGTCTTTCTCCCACTGTCTGGCTGGCTCTAGTCATTCTCCCACTGACTGACTGGCTGGCCCTAGTCTTTCTCCCACTGACTGACTGGCCCTAGTCTTTCTCCCACTGGCTGACTGGCCCTAGTCTTTCTCCCACTGACTGACTGGCCCTAGTCTTTCTCCCACTGGCTGACTGGCTGGCCCTAGTCTTTCTCCCACTGGCTGACTGGCCCTAGTCTTTCTCCCACTGACTGGCTGGCCCTAGTCTTTCTCCCACTGACTGACTGGCCCTAGTCTTTCTCCCACTGACTGGTTGGCCCCAGTCTTTCTCCCACTGACTGGCTGGCCCTAGTCTTTCTCCCACTGGCTGACTGACTGGCCCTAGTCTTTCTCCCACTGGCTGACTGGCCCTAGTCTTTCTCCCACTGACTGGCTGGCCCTAGTCTTTCTCCCACTGACTGGCTGGCCCTAGTCTTTCTCCCACTGACTGGCTGGCCCTAGTCTTTCTCCCACTTGCTGACTGACTGGCCTTAGTCTTTCTCCCACTGACTGGCTGGCCCTAGTCTTTCTCCCACTGTCTGACTGGCCCTAGTCTTTCTCCCACTGACTGACTGGCTGGCCCTAGTCTTTCTCCCACTGACTGACTGGCTGGCCCTAGTCTTTCTCCCACTGACTGACTGGCTGCCCCTAGTCTTTCTCCCACTGACTGACTGGCCCTAGTCTTTCTCCCACTGACTGGCTGGCCCTAGTCTTTCTCCCACTGACTGACTGACTGGCCCTAGTCTTTCTCCCACTGACTGACTGGCTGGCCCTCGTCTTTCTCCCACTGGCTGACTGGCTGGCCCTAGTCTTTCTCCCACTGACTGACTGGCTGGCCCTAGTCTTTCTCCCACTGACTGGCTGGCCCTAGTCTTTCTCCCACTGACTGGCTGGCCCTAGTCTTTCTCCCACTGGCGGGCTAACTGACTGGCTGGCTGGCTGGCTGACTGGCTGCCTAGCTGGGTGACTATTTGGCTGACTGGCTGACTGTCTGGCTGACTGGTTGGCTGGCTGGCTGGCTGACACACCAACAGAGTAACTCCCTTTTCCGTTTAATAAACATTGTGTGTCGCCGGGCGGGTTTTTCCTTCCTGATCGCTCCGTTTATGGAATCAGAGACTTTCAAGAAGCCAGCCATGTTCTTTCATGTGTGCTGCCTCTCTGTTTGTGCTTGAGGATCAGGAGGTGCTCTGCAGAGAGAGGGATAGAGGGAGGAAGAGAGGAGAAGAGAGGAATAATATTCTGATGAGGGAATATTTTCTGTTTATTGGTGTTGGCTTTCTTGTTACCTGTCTGGTGGCAAGGTGAGCTGGTTGATTGTACAGTGCATTCAGAAAGTATTCAGGCCCCTTCCCTTTTCCACATTTTGTTACGTTACAGCCTTATTCTAACATTGATTCAATAATTTTCCAATCAATCTACACACAATACCACATAATGACAAAGCAAGGTTTGCAAATGTAAAAAAAAATGTATCCAGAAAAATCTTATTTACTTAAGTATTCAGACCCTTTGCTATGAGACTCTAAATTGAGCTCAGGTGCTTCCTGTTTCCATTCATCATCCTTGAAATGTTTCTACAACTTGATTGGAGTTTACCTGTTCTAGATTCAATTGATTGGAAATGATTTGGAAAGGCACACATCTGTCTATATAAGGTCCCACAGTTGATAATGTATGTCAAAGCAAAAACCATGCCATGAGGAAGAAGGAATTGTCTGTATTGATCTGAGACAGGATTGTGTCGAGGCACAGATCTGGGGAAGGGTTCCAAAACATTTCTGCAGCATTGAAGGTTCCCAAGAACACAGTGGCCTCCATCATTCTTAAATGGAAGAAGTTTGGAACCATCAAGACTCTTCTTAGAGCTGTCCACCTGGCCAAACTGAGCATTCGAGGGAGAAGGGCCTTGGTCAGGGAGGTGACCAAGAACCCGATGGTCACTCTGACAGAGCTCCAGAGTTCCTCTGTGGAGATGGAGGACAACCATCTCTGCAGCACTAGAGTGGTCAGACGGAAGCCACTCCTCAGTGAAAAGGCAAATGAAAGCCCAATTGGAGTTTTCCTTTAGGTGCCCTTTAGGTGCCCGGACTTGAACCCTATCGAACATCTCTGGAGAGACCTGAAAATAGCTGTGCACCGACGCTCCCCATCCAACCGGACAGAGCTTGAGGGGATCTGCAGAGAAGAATTGGAGAAACTCCCCAAATACAGATGTGCCAAACTTGTAGCGTCATACCCAAGAAGACTCGAGGCTGTAATCACTGCCAACAAAGTACTGAGCAAAGGGTCTGAATATTTATGTAAATGTGATTTTTCAGTTTATAATTTTTTATAAATGTGCAAAAAAATCTAAAAAACTGTTTTGAATTTGTCATTATGGGTTATTGTGTGTAGATTGATGAGGGGGAAAAAAATGAATCAATTCTAAAATAAGCCTGTAATGTAACAAAATGTGTAAAAGGTCAACCGAATGCACTGTATAGCAGACAGACTGAAACAAACTATTTTATGAACTTATTTTACGTGTGTGTGTGTGTGTTTGTGTGTGTTTGAGAGAGAGAGGGAGAGAGAGAGAACGTTACAACTGATGGATGGCCCAGTGCTTTGATCATTGCATTGTCTCCTGTGTCTACACACAGACACACACACACACACACACACACACACACACACACACACACACACACACACACACACACACACACACACACACACACACACACACACACACACACACCCACGCCTTTGTTCTTCCCTATTTGCTCATTTAGACGTCTGTCTGGTGGAATTGAAGCCTTAGGTTCTCTGTGTGCTAAGAGCATGACATTAGGTTACAGTTGCTCTTCATGTAGTTCTCTCTCTCAATTCAATTCAATTCAATTCAATTCTCTCTCTCTCTCTGCCTTGACATTAGGTTACAGTTGCTCTTCATGTAGTTCTCTCTCTCTCTCTCTGTCTGCCATGACATTTTTTTACTATGTTTTTTGAAGCATGACATTATAACACTAACACCACCTTTTAACATTCGTCTATCTCTGACCTCCTGACGCACTAATCAACTAATGTAATAGAAAACATTTCTATGTGTGATTTGGGCATAAGACCACATCTACCTTGTTTGTTCCCTTATGGAATCACTCCGTTTATTTATTTCACCTTTATTTAACCAGGTAGGCAAGTTGAGAACAAGTTCTCATTTACAATTGCGACCTGGCCAAGATAAAGCAAAGCAGTTCGACACATACAACAACACGGAGTTACACATGGAGTAAAACAAACATACAGTCAATAATACAGTAGAAAAATAAGTCTATATACAATGTGAGCAAGTGAGGTGAGATAAGGGAGATAAAGGCAATACAAAGGCCATGGTGGCGAAGTAAATACAATATAGCAAGTAAAACACTGGAATGGTAGATTTGCAGTGGAAGAATGTGAAAAGTAGAAATATAAATAATGGGGTGCAAAGGAGCAAAATAAATAAATAAATAAATACAGTAGGGGAAGAGGTAGTTGTTTGGGCTAAATTATAGATGGGCTATGTACAGGTGCAGTAATCCGTGAGCTGCTCTGACAGCTGGTGCTTAAAGCTAGTGAGGGAGATAAGTGTTTCCAAATTCAGAGATTTTTGTTGTTCGTTTCAGTCATTGGCAGCAGAGAACTGGAAGGAGAGGCGGCCAAAGTAGGAATTGGCTTTGTGGGTGACCAGAGATATATACCTGCTGGAGCGCGTGCTACAGGTGGGTGCTGCTATGGTGACCAGCGAGCTGAGATAAGGGGGGACTTTACCTAGCAGGGTAAAGGTCATCTTGTAGATGACCTGGAGCCAGTGGGTTTGGCGACTACTATTAAGCGAGGGCCAGCCAACGAGAGCATACAGGTCGCAGTGGTGGGTAGTATATGGGGCTTTGGTAACAAAACGGATGTGCACTGTGATAGACTGCATCCAATTTATTGAGTAGGGTGTTGGAGGCTATTTTGTAAATGACATCGCCGAAGTCGAGGATCGGTAGAATGGTCAGTTTTACGAGGGTATGTTTGGCAGCATGAGTGAAGGATGCTTTGTTTGCGAAATAGGAAGCCAATTCTAGATTTAACTTTGGATTGGAGATGTTTGATGTGAGTCTGGAAGGAGAGTTTACTGTCTAACCAGACACCTAGGTATTTGTAGTTGTCCCACATATTCTAAGTTGATTCACTATTGGTCAGAGCATAGTGCTTCAGATACACAGATACTCTAATCAGTAGCTACATCATAGAGATCTGGAGGTGAGCTGATTTACATATCAAATAAATGAACTAATCAATGTGAACAAGGAGGAGGTACATAGGCTCCGTATGAATGTATCAGCCAGGCAGACCCTCCATATCAGATATAGGTTGCTGCTATCACGGCTGGAGGCGTGGCGAGCAGATTAATACCAAACAGAGAATGTTCTGGATTTCTCTCTTTTTTCCTTCCAGCTCTATCACTTGTTTTCTGTGGCTGTGTGTCCCTGCTCTGAGGTCCACGAGGAGAGATGGAGGAGAGAGAGATGGAGGGAAAAAAGTAATGGAGGAGGGAGGTATGGAGGAGAGAAAGAGAGAGAGAGAGAGAGAGGGAGGGAGAGAGAGCTGGGGAGAGAGAAAGAGCAATGTAGGAGAGATGGAAGAGAGGAGAAACAGAAAGGAGAGAGAGAGAGAGAGAGAGAGAGAGAGAGAGAGAGAGAGAGAGAGAGAGAGAGAGAGAGAGAGAGAGAGAGATGTTGTTTATCAGGACTGGTTTTATGTGTAGTAATGCCTGCCTGTCCTTATCATCAGGCGGTGGTGTCCAGACAGAGGAGTGGTTCAGGCTGTGGTGTCCAGACAGAGGAGTGGTTCAGGCTGTGGTGTCCAGACAGGGGAGTGGTTCAGGCTGTGGTGTCCAGACAGAGGAGTGGTTCAGGCTGTGGTGTCCAGACAGAGGAGTGGTTCAGGCTGTGGTGTCCAGACAGAGGAGTGGTTCAGGCTGTGGTGTCCAGATAGAGGAGTGGTTCAGGCTGTGGTGTCCAGACAGGGGAGTGGTTCAAGCTGTGGTGTCTAGACAGGGGAGTGGTTCAAGCTGTGGTGTCCAGACAGAGGAGTGGTTCAAGCTGTCATGTCCAGACAGAGGAGTGGTTCAGGCTGTGGTGTCCAGACAGGGGAGTGGTTCAGGCTGTGGTGTCCAGACAGGGGAGTGGTTCAGGCTGTGGTGTCCAGACAGAGGAGTGGTTCAAGCTGTGGTGTCCAGACAGGGGAGTGTTTCAACCTGTGGTGTCCAGACAGAGGCATGGTTCAGGCTGTGGGGTCCAGACAGGGGAGTGGTTCAGGCACCTGATTGATACCTCATCCTGTGTGTGTGTTTGTGTGTGCGTACTCTCTAGCCCTTCTCCCTCCTATCTGAAGGAGCTTTGAGGATCATGGACACTGAGTTACCGGAGCATCTGTTTGTCTGCCACAGTTGTCTATCAAATATTCTACACGAGGATAGTCTGACATGTTCTTGCGTCATTACAATTTAAACAGACAGCTGTGACCCTTTTCCTCCTCTGGTTCTATATGTTACAGTAACAATGTTACTGCTGTTACTTTAACACCGTTATAGATAACCCACCCTATGTCTATGACAGGGTCAAAAAGATATGTAACTACGATGTTCATTCAGAGGCCTACTTTAGTTCTCTGACTCTGACACCTGGGCTGTTTACAGTAATTCAACTGTTTACAGTAATTCAGCTGTTTACAGTAATTCAACTAAGATGATACCTCAACACGGTATAGTTACATCTCTACAAGGTAATGATGTCATTAAGGTACAGGTGTCATGTTTGGTTTAATTATCCCCCATAAGGGCAGTGGACCAGGGTTTTATTCATTAGGCACCAAACAAAAATAAAATGGACCGAAACAGGGAGGGACTACCTTGAATTGTCCAATAAGAAATGCTTGTTTTTTTGTTTTCCGTTGCAGAACATTTTGTTACGGTTTGCCCTAATGAATAGGACCCAGCTGTTTAGGTCAGGTCATTGTTCTGTTTCATTCTGTTGAGGAATACGTGTTTAGTCAATTAGATTGGTGGTACAACTGCTTAGTAAGCTCTTTCTGAACAAGGCTGCTAAGATCAATCACTCGCTGTAGGATGTTGAGCCTCCGGTTGGGTCGTAAACTGTGGACAGGTCAGCAGATCAATAGAAAAAATTAACAATACACGGGTAACATATTATAATAACTGTGTTATAGGACAGAGGACTGGCAAATGAATCACAGGTAGCCTTCATATCTTGTCTTATTGGTGTTATTATAATAGTTTGTTGATCAAAGGCATTATGTATTTATGATTTGTACACAATTATTTTTAATTTGCACACATATTGTAACGCTTGTCGTCTGGAGAAGGAGAGGAGGACCAAGGTGCAGCGTGGTAAGTGGTCATATTTTTTTTAATAAAATACAAAAACACTTGACAAACAACGAAAACGACAAACGAACAGTCCTGAAAGATGAAACAAAACACTAAACAGGAAACAACCACCCACAACCAAAATGGTGAAAACAGGCTACCTAAATATGATTCTCAATCAGAGACAACGATCGACAGCTGCCTCTGATTGAGAACCATATCAGGCCAGACATAGAAATACAACAACATAGAAAACAGAACATAGACTACCCACCCCAACTCACGCCCTGACCAACCTAACACAAAGACATAAAAAGAAACTAAGGTCAGAACGTGACACATATTCTCTGTTATTGTTTATTGATGAATACACATCACCTTTACCTCAGGGTCATTTCAATAATCACAGTCTGTTATTGTTTATTGATGAATACACATCACCTTTACCTCAGGGTCATTTCAATAATCACAGTCTGTTATTGTTTATTGATGAATACACATCACCTTTACCTCAGGGTCATTTCAATAATCACAGTCTGTTATTGTTTATTGATGAATACACATCACCTTTACCCCAGGGTCATTTCAAAAATCACAGTCTGTTATTGTTTATTGATGAATACACATCACCTTTACCTCAGGGTCATTTCAATAATCACAGTCTGTTATTGTTTATTGATGAATACACATCACCTTTACCTCAGGGCCATTTCAATAATCACAGTCTGTTATTGTTTATTGATGAATACACATCACCTTTACCTCAGGGTCATTTCAATAATCACAGTCTGTTATTGTTTATTGATGAATACACATCACCTTTACCTCAGGGTCATTTCAATAATCACAGTCTGTTATTGTTTATTGATGAATACACATCACCTTTACCTCAGGGCCATTTCAATAATCACAGTCTGTTATTGTTTATTGATGAATACACATCACCTTTACCTCAGGGTCATTTCAATAATCACAGTCTGTTATTGTTTATTGATGAGTACACATCACCTTTACCTCAGGGTCATTTCAATAATCACAGTCTGTTATTGTTTATTGATGAATACACATCACCTTTACCTCAGGGTCATTTCAATAATCACAGTCTGTTATTGTTTATTGATGAATACACATCACCTTTACCTCAGGGCCATTTCAATAATCACAGTCTGTTATTGTTTATTGATGAATACACATCACCTTTACCTCAGGGTCATTTCAATAATCACAGTCTGTTATTGTTTATTGATGAATACACATCACCTTTACCTCAGGGCCATTTCAATAATCACAGTCTGTTATTGTTTATTGATGAGTACACATCACCTTTACCTCAGGGTCATTTCAATAATCACAGTATGTTATTGTTTATTGATGAGTACACATCACCTTTACCTCAGGGTCATTTCAATAATCACAGTCTGTTATTGTTTATTGATGAGTACACATCACCTTTACCTCAGGGCCATTTCAATAATCACAGTCTGTTATTGTTTATTGATGAATACACATCACCTTTACCTCAGGGCCATTTCAATAATCACAGTCTGTTATTGTTTATTGATGAGTACACATCACCTTTACCTCAGGGTCATTTCAATAATCACAGTCTGTTATTGTTTATTGATGAGTACACATCACCTTTACCTCAGGGCCATTTCAATAATCACAGTCTGTTATTGTTTATTGATGAATACACATCACCTTTACCTCAGGGCCATTTCAATAATCACAGTCTGTTATTGTTTATTGATGAGTACACATCACCTTTACCTCAGGGTCATTTCAATAATCACAGTCTGTTATTGTTAATTGATGAGTACACATCACCTTTACCTCAGGGCCATTTCAATAATCACAGTCTGTTATTGTTTATTGATGAGTACACATCACCTTTACCTCAGGGCCATTTCAATAATCACAGTCTGTTATTGTTTATTGATGAATACACATCACCTTTACCTCAGGGCCATTTCAATAATCACAGTCTGTTATTGTTTATTGATGAGTACACATCACCTTTACCTGAGGGTCATTTCAATAATCACAGTCTGTTATTGTTTATTGATGAATACACATCACCTTTACCTCAGGGCCATTTCAATAATCACAGTCTGTTATTGTTTATTGATGAATACACATCACCTTTACCTCAGGGTCATTTCAATAATCACAGTCTGTTATTGTTTATTGATGAGTACACATCACCTTTACCTCAGGGTCATTTCAATAATCACAGTCTGTTTTTGTTTATTGATGAATACACATCACCTTTACCTCAGGGTCATTTCAATAATCACAGTCTGTTATTGTTTATTGATGAGTACACATCACCTTTACCTCAGGGCCATTTCAATAATCACAGTCTGTTATTGTTTATTGATGAATACACATCACCTTTACCTCAGGGCCATTTCAATAATCACAGTCTGTTATTGTTTATTGATGAGTACACATCACCTTTACCTCAGGGCCATTTCAATAATCACAGTCTGTTATTGTTTATTGATGAATACACATCACCTTTACCTCAGGGTCATTTCAATAATCACAGTCTGTTATTGTTTATTGATGAATACACATCACCTTTACCTCAGGGTCATTTCAATAATCACAGTCTGTTATTGTTTATTGATGAGTACACATCACCTTTACCTCAGGGCCATTTCAATAATCACAGTCTGTTATTGTTTATTGATGAGTACACATCACCTTTACCTCAGGGTCATTTCAATAATCACAGTCTGTTTGGAACACCTTTCAGGTTGATCTGTTGAATCAAGAAAAATCTTGACATTATTCATTGATTAGGCTAATATGAATAGGCTATTTGTCTTCACAGACGTTGTCTTCATGTTTTTCAGAGTTGCAAAGAAAAATCCATATCTCAGACTGGCCAATAAAAATAAAACATTAAGATGGGAAAAAGAACACAGACACTGGACAGAGGAACTCTGCCTAGATGACCAGCATTCACTGTTGATGTTGAGACTGGTGTTTTGCGGGTACTATTTAATGAAGCTGCCAGTTAAGGACTCGTGAGGTGTCGGTTTCTCAAACTAGACACTGCAATGTATTTGTCCTCTTGCTCAGTTGTGCACCGGGGCCTCCCACTCCTCTTTCTATTCTGGTTAGGACCAGTTTGCGCTGTTCTGTGAAGGGAGTAGTACACGGCGTCGTACGAGATCTTCAGTTTCTTGGCAATTTCTCACATGGAATAGCCTTCATTTCTCAGAACAAGAATAGACTGCAGAGTTTCAGAAGAAAATTATTTGTTTCTGGCCATTTTGAGCCTGTAATCGAACCCACAAATGCTGATGCTCCAGATACTCAACTAGTCTAAAGAAGGACAGTTTTATTGCTTCTTTAATCAGACAACAGTTTTCAACTGTGCTAACACAATTGCAAAATGGTTTTCTAATGATCAATTAGCCTTTTAAAATGCTAAACTTGGATTAGCTAACACAACGTGCCATTGGAACACAGGAGTGATGGTTGCTGATAATGGGCCTCTGTACGCCTATGTAGATATTCCATAAAAAATCTGCAATTTAAAAGCTACGCTAGTCACGACTACACTGTATTTCTGATCAATTTGATGTTATTTTAATGGGAGAAAAAAAACGTGCTTTTCTTTAAAAAACAAGGACATTTCTAAATGATCCCAAACTTTTGAACGGTAGTGCATGTCAGAGCGGCATTGGACTAAGATACATTGGCATTGTATAAAATACACTATATACATATGAGATGGGTGATGCAATATTTACACTTAAAGTGACTAAGATACCGTAGAATAGTATAGAGTATAGTTTATACATATCAGATGAGTAATGCAAGATACGGAGACATTATTGAAGTGGCTAGTGTTTCATTTCCTTAAAGTTGCCAGTGATTCCTAATCAATGTCTATAGCCAGCAGTCTCTGATGTGCTAGTGATGGCTGTTTAACAGTCTGATGGCCTTGAGATAGATGCTGTTTTTCAGTCTCTCAGTTCCAGCGTTGATGCACCTGTACTGACCTCGCCTTCTGGATGATAGCAGGCTGAACCGGCAGTGGCTCGGGTGGTTGATGTTCTTGATGATCTTTTTGGCCTTCCTGTGGCATCGGGCATTGTAGGTGTCCAGGAGGGCGGGAAGTTTCCCCCCGGTAATGTGTTGTGCAGACCGCACTACCCTCTGGAGAGCTTTGTTGTTGTGGGCGGTGCAGTTGCCGTACCAGGCGGTGATACTGCCCAACAGGATGTTCTCAATTGTGCATCTGTAAAAGTTAGTCAGAGTTTTAGGTGTTGAGCCAACTTTCTTTAGCCTCCTGAGGTTGAAGAGGCACTGTTGCGACTTCTTCACCACACTGTCTGTGTGGGTGGACCATTTCAGTTTGTCAGTGATGTGTACACCGAGGAACATGAAGCGTTCCACCTTCTCCACTACTGTCCCGTCGATGTGGATAGGGGGATGCTCCCTCTGCTGTTTCCTGAAGTCCACGATCATCTCCTTTGTTTTGTTGACGTTGAGTGAGTATTTTCCTGGCACCACACTCTCACCTCCTCCCTGTAGGCTGTCTCGTCATTGTTGGTGATCAAGCCTACTACTGTTGTGTCGTCTGCAAACTTGATGATTGAGTTGGAGGCGTGCATGGCCACGCAGTCATGGGTGAACAGGGAGTACAGGAGAGGGCTGAGCACGCACCCTTGTGGAGCCCCAGTGGGGGTCGACCCGTCAGGAAGTCCAGGACCCAGTTGCACAGGGTGGGGTTCTGACC
Organism: Salvelinus namaycush; assembly: GCF_016432855.1. NCBI lineage: Eukaryota > Metazoa > Chordata > Actinopteri > Salmoniformes > Salmonidae > Salvelinus > Salvelinus namaycush. The sequence goes on along the minus strand of NC_052334.1, from coordinate 6,363,970 downwards.
CAGGGCCTCGAGTTTGATGATGAGCTTGGAGGGTACTATGGTGTTGAATGTTGAGCTATAGTCAATGAACAGCATTCTTATATAGGTAATCCTCTTGTCCAGATGGGATACGGCAGTGTGCAGTGTGGTGGTGATTGCATCGTCTGTGGATCTATTGGGGCGGTATGCAAATTGAAGTGGGTCAGGGGGGGCAGGTAAGGTGGAGGTAATATGATCCTTGACTAGTCTCTCAAAGCACTTCATGATGACAGAAGTGAGTGCTACAGGGCGATAGTCATTTAATTAATTTACCTTTGTTTTCTTAGGTACAGGAACAATGGTGGCCATCTTGAAGCATGTGGGGACAACAGACTGCGATAGGGAGAGATTGAATATATCTATAAACACACCAGCCAGCTGGTCTGCACCTGCTCTGAGTGTGTGTGTGTTTGTGTGTGTGCGTTTGTGTGTTAGCGGGGGGCATTTGGTTTCCCTTAGAATCACTGATAGTATGGTGATGATGATGATGGTGGTGGTGATGATGGTGATGGTGGTGATGATGATGATGATGGTGGTGGTGATGATGATGATGGTGGTGGTGATGATGATGGTGATGATGATGATGGTGGTGGTGATGATGATGGTGATGATGGTGGTGAGGATGATGGTGATGATGGTGGTGAGGATGGTGATGATGATGGTGATGGTGTTGATGATGGTGATGAAGATGATGATGGTGGTGAGGATGGTGGTGATGATGGTTATGATGGTGATGGGGGTGTGGATTACGATACATTACGGTATTACGGTATATTACGGTAGAAAAACCCATTCCCAGCACACACACACAAACACACAAACACACACACAAACGTCAATGAATATAAATGGGACCATAAGGGTCAAACTCCCCTGAGCCCTATAGCCTGACGGCAGAGAACACATTTCAATGACGGACTGAACACTCCCGTAACACACACACACACACACACACACACAAACACAACCACACAAACAAACACACACACAAAACGCTCCCCTGAAAAAAAAGAACCGAGGAGAAAAAAGAACATGCTTGAGGGAGGAGAGGAGCCCAGATCTAGGAAGGATTAAACTGAGATTCTTTATGACGCGATTCTATAAACCCTGAGGGATGGGAGATTAGACAGAGACAGAGAGGGATAGAGAAGAGTGTGTGAAAAACAGCAATAAAAGAGTGAAAGAAATAGCTGAAAAGGGCAAAAGAAAGACTAGAAAAAGAGTGAGAGAGAGAGAGAAGGAGTGTGAGAGACAGAGAGAGAGATGGAGTGCGAGAGACAGAGAGAGAGATGAGTGTGTGAGAGAGAGGAGTGCGAGGGAGAGAGAGAGAGAGAGAGAGAGAGAGAGAGAGAGAGAGTGAGTGTTTTACAGTGTTGGGTAAGTGTTTTTCTCTCTCTCCTCTGTTGATTTGTGCTGGAGGCAGCATGGTTTTCAAAGCTAAGTCCGGTTGTTGAGTTTCCTTACGGGCTAGATTTATTTTTTGGGGGGGAAACCAACGTCACTATCACACATTAGATGATTCAGATGCACAATTTTGGCAGTTATTAAAGGCATACAACATTATATGTAGAAACAACAACTAAGCCCAATAGCCTTGATACTTCACACAGTTTATTACCATGGAGCCTTCAGTATCTACAAACAGAAAAGACACTGAACTTTAACTCCAGACACCAGACCACTATTGACTCAGTTAACCGTTCTAGATTATTAACAGTCCCTGGATTCAAGTGTTCTTATCTTAGTGGTCACACTGAAGTCCTGCGATAACTTTGAATCATTCAATCTACGAGAGCATAGTTCATAGTATTCTAGCCCTCTAGAAATGTGCCAGGACCGACTCCCTGGACATAATCTGGGTGTGTGTGTACGTGGATGTGTGTGCTTTTGAACGTGTGTCTGTGTGTGTGTGTGTGTGTGTGTGTGTGTGTGTGTGTGTGTGTGTGTGTGTGTGTGTGTGTGTGTGTGTGTGTGTGTGTGTGTGTGTGTGTGTGTGTGTGTGTGTGTGTGTGTGTGTGTGTGTGTGTGTGTGTGTGTGTGTGTGTGCCCGCCCTCTGAGAAGAGCATTCAGGCTGATTATGCTGGTGATGATGGCAGACCCAGAGATGAGGGGCCACAGCATTTTTATTTCCCCAGCATCCCACCCTCCTTTTTGGGGGGGGGGGCTAATGTTAACAAACGTGGTGCTGCCTGAGGCACAACTGCCTAAGTATATGTTTTGTAATGTAAGTGACCTGCTTTCTGGCTGGGCCCTTTCCCCATTACTGGGAGTGACATTTCATTTAGACTCCATCATTCATCTCTCTCCAGACTGCACCCTCTATTTCTCTCCTCCCCCCCACCCCCTCTCTCAATTCAATTTAAATTCAATTCAATTTCAATTTCAGGGCTTTATTAATGGCATGGGAAACATATGTTTACATTGCCAAAGCAAGTGAAGTAGATAATAAACAAAAGTGAAATAAACAATACAAAAATAACAGTAAACATTACACTCACAAAAGTTTCAAAAGAATGAAGACGACATTTCAAATGTCATATTATGTGCAAATAGTTAAAGTACAAAAGGGAAAATAAATAAACATAAATATGGGTTGTATTTACAATGTTGTTTGTTCTTCACTGGTTGCCTTTTTCTTTGTGGCAAAAGGTCACACATCTTGCTGCTGTGATGGCACACTGTGGTATTTCACACAATAGATATTGGAGTTTATTCAAATTGGGTTTGTTTTATAATTCATTGTGGATCTGTGTAATCTGAGGGAAATATGTGTCTTTGGCAGGAGGTTAGAAATGCAGCTCAGTTTCCAACTCATTTTGTGGCCGGTATGCACATAACCTGTCGTCTCTTGAGAGCCATGTCTGCCTACGACTGTCACGTTCTGACCCTAGTTCTTTTGTTATTTCTTTGTTTTAGTGTGGTCAGGGCGTGAGTTGGGTGGGTTATCTATGTTCGTTTGTCTATGTTGGGTTTTTCGTTTGGCCTGGTATGATTCTCAATCAGAGGCAGGTCTCGTTAGTTGTCTCTGATTGAGAATCATACTTAGGTAGCCTTTTTCCACCTGGGTTTCGTGGGTGGTTATTTTCTGTTTAGTGTTTGTGTGTTTCACGTTACGGGACTGTTTCGGTTTTCATTTTGTTTCACTTTGTTAGTTTGTATTTTGTCGTATTCATTCTCATTAAAAGTCATTATGGATACGTACCACGCTGCATTTTGGTCTTCCGATCCTTCCTACTACTCCTCATCAGAGGAGGAAGAAGAAAGACGTTACAACTGCAGTCTTTCTCAATAGCAAGGCTATGCTCACTGAGTCTGTACATAGTCAAAGCTTTCCATTAGTTTGGATCAGTCACAGTGGTCAGGTATTCTGCCACTGTGTACTCTCTGTTTAGGGCCAAATAGCATTCTAGTTTGCTCTGTTTTTTTGTTAATTCTTTTCAATTTGTCAAGTAATTATCTTTTTTGTTTTCTCATGATTTGTTTGGGTCTAATTGTGTTGCTGTCCTGGGCTCTGTGGGATCTGTTTGTGTTTGTGAACAGAGCCCCAGGAACAGCTTGCTGATGGGAATCTTCTCCAGGTTCATCTCTCTGTAGGTGATGGCTTTGTTATGGAAGGTTTGGGAATCACTTCCTTTTAGTTGGTTGTAGAATTGAATGGCTCTTTTCTGGATTTAGTTAATTTTCGGGTTTCGTCCTAATTCTGCTCTGCATGCATTATTTGTTTTTTTACGTTGGAGGATATTTTTGCAGAATTCTTCATGGTGTTTGTCCCATTTTGTGAATTCTTGGTTTGTGAGCAGACCTCAGACCTCACAACCATAAAGGGCAATGGGTTCTATGACTGATTCAAGTATTTTTAGACAGATCCTAATTGGTATGTCGAATTTGATGTTCCTTTTGATGATGTAGAAGGCCCTTCTTGCCTTGTCTCTCAGATCGTTGACTGCTTTGTGGAAGTTACCTGTGGCACTGATGTTTAGGCCGAGGTATGTAAAGTTTTTTGTGTGCTCTAGGGCAACGGTGTCTAGATGTCTCTCTCTCGCTTTCTCTGTCTCTCTTTCTCTTTCACTCCCTCCCTCTCCCTCTCTATCTCTCTCCCCCCTCCCCCCTCTCTCTCGCTCTCCCCCACCCCCTCTCTCTCTCTCTCTCTCTCTCTCTGTCTTTCTGTGTCTTTTTTCTCTCCTTCCTTCCTTCCTTCCTTCCTTCCTTCCTTCCTTCCTTCCTTCCTTCCTTCCTTCCTTCCTTCCTTCCTTCCTTCCTTCCTTCCTTCCTTCCTTCCTTCCTTCCTTCCTTCCTTAATTCCCCTCTATTTCCCTCCCCCTTCTCTCTCTATCCCCCCTCTCTCTCTGTCTCTCTCTCGTTCCCTCCCTCCTCCCCCCTCTCTCTCTCATTCCCTCCCCCCCCCCCCTCTCTCTCTCCCTCCTCCATCTCTCAATGCACATCAGCAAAGGACTTAACCTCTATGTTTCTCAGCCCAGCCAACCTGTTCCAGTGTTTCTCAATAGAATAATTCACCATTTAAAATCACAATTAGAATTCAAACCTCAAATCAATATCTCTTCCCCCTACTGAGTACCACATAAAATGTGCCTGTCATCCAACCAAATATGAGGTTTTGGGAAACAATAAATCATTATGTGTGCTATAGAAATGTATATTTAACTAGGCAAGTCAGTTAAGAACAAATTCTAATTTTCAATGACGGCCTAGGAACAGTGGGTTAACTGCCTTGTTCAGGGGCAGAACTACAGATTTGTACCTTGTCAGCTCGGGGATTCGATTTTGCAACCTTCTGGTTACTAGTCCAACGCTCTAACCACTAGGCTACCTGCCCCCCCAAAATGTATGTGGTTATATATCTGATGAGTCTCTCAGTGGTAGAGGGTTAGGGTTATTTAACGGCTGTAAATAATAAGCCCTTTCAGTCGCATGGCTATGAGTGCGTTTGACTGTGTATGTGTGTGGGTACGTACATGTGCATGTTTGTGTGTGTATGCAAACTTGTTTGTGTGTTTTTGTGTGTGCGCGTGTGTGTTTGTTCGTCCACCTGGTATGTGTTAGAGAGCAAATGCTCTTTTAATAGAGTTTTAATGGCTTCCCCAGGCCTGCCCTGATACTTGGTCAAGCTGGGTCCCGTGGAGAGAAATTAGCTTTTATGAGTGATTAGGGAGCGGCGATAAAGAGTAAAGACCCCACTGTGCAGAGCTGCAACACTGGTGACTGGCAAGCTTTTCATTCATGATTCTTAATTCAGGAAGCTTTGATTGATGATCCCTTAAATGAAACGATTAAAAATTGTGAAAAAAAAAAAAAAAAGGTAAAACGTTGAAAATTAGATACATAAATATGGTGTTTTGGATAGCTTGGATGCATCAGACAAGATGTCTATTCAAGAGTGGAGTTGTTTGCTGTCTTTGTGTGTGTGTGTGTGTGTGTGTGTGTGTGTGTGTGTGTGTGTGTGTGTGTGTGTGTGTGTGCCTACCTTTGTGAACACTTGTTTTGTGTAGCACTTGTTTTCTGTTAGCTACACATATTTTATGTAGCTAACAGAATCCCTAATAGCCTAACTGGTTAAGTCTTTGATGTACTACTCCAAGACAAATATTAATTATCATTCCTCTGTTCAACCAGTTCTGCATTTAATATACAGCTCTGCTCTGCCTACCGGAAGCCTAATTCAATAAGCACAGGGATTACATAAGGCACTTTGCTTTTATAGCAACATCCAACTGTTGCACTTATAATAACTTGCACTGTTAAACATGTAGCTATCTTTTGGCAGCTATGGGTGTATGGACAGAACTGTGTTCCTCATAGTGCCTCATGGATTGTGTCAGTCATTCCTTTTATAGCTCTTCTGAAGTCTCTTTTGTCTTGTCTACGTACAGCGCCTTCAGAAACTATTCATACCCCTTCACTTATTACACATTTTGTTGTGGCGTTACAGCCTGAATTCAAAAATTTATAAAAAATATATAATTATTGCCCATCTACACACAAAACCACATAATGACAAAGTGAAAACATGTTTTTGTTTTTTTTGCCATTTTATATCAAATGAAATACAGAAATATCTAATTTACGCAAGTATTCCCAACCCTGAGTGAAGGTTAGGTTAGAATCACCTTTGGCAGTTATTACAGCTGTGTGTCTTTCTGTGTATGTCTCTAAGAGCTGTGCACACCTGGATTGTACAATATTTGCACATTATTCTTTAAGAAAAATACTTCAAACTCTGTCAAGTTGGTTGTTGATCATAGCTAGACAGCCATTTTTATGTCTTGCCTTAGATTTTCAATCTGATTTAAGTCAAAACTGTAACTAGGCCACTCAGGGACATTCAATGTCGTCTTGGTAAGCAACTCCAGCGTGTATTTGGCCTTGTGTTTTAGGTTGTTGTCCTGCTAAAAGCTACATTTGTCTTCTAGTGTCTGTTGGAAACCAGGTTTTACTTTAGAATTTTGCCTGTGCTTAGCTCTATTCCGTTTCTTTTCATCCTGAAAAACTCCCTAGTCCTTGCCGATGACAAGCGTACCCATAACATGATGCAGTCACCACCATGCTTGAAAATATGAAAAGTGGGACTCAGTGATGTGTTGTGATGAATTTGTCCCAAACATAACACTTTGTATTCAGGACAAAAAGTTAATTTCTTTGCCACATTGTTTGTAGTTTTACTTTGCCTTATTGCAAACAGGATGCATGTTTTGCCATATTTTTATTCTTTACAAGCTTCCTTATTTTCACTCTGCCATTTAGGTTAGTATTGTGGAGTAACTACAATGTTGTTGATCCATCCTGTTTCTCCTTTCACAGCTATTAAACTCTGCATCTGTTTTAATGTCACCATTGGCCTGATGATTAATTAAATCCCTGAGTGGTTTTCTTCCTCTCCGACAACTGAGTTAGGAAGGACGCCTGTATCTGTGTAGTGACTGGGTGTATTGATCATCCAAAGTGTAATTAATAACAACGCAATGCTCAAAGGGATATGCAATAGGTGCCCTTCTTTGCAAGGCATTGGAAAACCTCCCTCATCTTTGTGGTTGAATCTGTGTTTGAAATTCATTGATCGACCGAGGGACCTTACAGATAATTGTATGTGTGTGGTATCGAGATGAGGTAGTCATTCAAAAAGCATGTTCAAAAACCTGTAGAGTTTATTGACTGACCAGTAACATAATAGCAAAAGCCCCATTACTATCTGGCAGTTTAAGCTTGAGATATCTGTTTTGCTTGGGCTGCATCTCAATATACCTGTAACGTCTGCTTCCAACTTACACTCTCAAACCCTGAACGCAGCTCACTTTCCAACCCACTTTCCAGCTAACACTCTCAAACACATAGATCCCCTGAACGCAGCTCACTCTCCAGATCCCACTCACCTGCATTCTGATCACCTGTTCACACATACCTGTATGTCATTATCACACACTATTTAGTTTAGTTCTTTGCACCCCAACATGGTGAGGTATTGTTTGTTTTGTGACACACATATTCGGAGCTCTGTTTTTCCAGTGATTTTATCCTCCGGTGTATGATAGTTTTTGCCTGCCTCACTAACGACTCCTTTTACCTATTCCCTGCCTCTACTTTAGCCAATTAGATTTCCTGTTATCGACCTATTGCCTGATCTCCCGGACTACGTTACTAGCCTTTTCCCTGCCTGTACTGTTGCCTTTTTGGACCCCCGGTGTATGGCCTTCTGCCTGCCCCTGGACCCAGCTACCTGCCTCCTCCTGTGGTCCTTTACAATAAACACCTGCTGCGCCCTGCACTTGAAACCAGCTCTCTGTCTCCCATCGTGTTCATTACAATACCACATCCGCCTATGTCACCCTTCCACATCTGCGGTGGAAAGTAGCAGATGTACAGTGCTGTTTGTCAGACCAGGAGACACCCCAAAAAATCAATCTTCCCACAAAAATGTCTGTAGCTTCTGAATGACCCCCACAAGTGTCATGAGACTCGTCTGAAGGTATCACACTATACTGCTCAGTAATATTATCAGTCTGAAGGTATCACACTATACTGCTCAGTAATATTATCAGTCTGAAGGTATCACACTATACTGCTCAGTAATATTATCAGTCTGAAGGTATCACACTATACTGCTCAGTAATATTATCAGTCTAAAGGTATCACACTATACTGCTCAGTAATATTATCAGTCTAAAGGTATCACACTATACTGCTCAGTAATATTATCAGTCTAAAGGTATCACGCTATACGGCTCAGTAATATTATCAGGACCAGCTGTATGATAATGCATAGTAAGATTAATATACCAGTTGTATGATAATGCTCAGTAATATTATCAGGACCAGCTATATGATAATGCTCAGCAATATTAATATGACCAGTTGTATGATAATGCATAGTAATATTAACAGAACCAGCCGAAAGATAATGCTCAGTAATATTAATATACCAGCTGAATGATAATGCTCAGTAATATCAATATACCAGCTGTATGATAATGCTCAGTAATATATATATATATATATATACTAGCTGAAAGATAATGCTCAGTAATATTAATATACCAGCGGAATGATAATGCTCAGTAATATTAATATACCAGCTGAATGATAATGCTCAGTAATATTAATATACCAGCGGAATGATAATGCTCAGTAATATTAATATACCAGCGGAATGATAATGCTCAGTAATATTAATATACCAGCTGAATGATAATGCTCAGTAATATTAATATACCAGCTGAAAGATAATGCTCAGTAATATTAATATACCAGCTGAATGATAATGCTCAGCAATATTAATATACCATCTGCATGATAATGCTCAGTAATATTAATATACCAGCTGCATGATAATGCTCAGTAATATTAATATACCAGCTGAAAGATAATGCTCAGTAATATTAATATACCAGCTGAATGATAATGCTCAGTAATATTAATAGGGCCAGGAGTATTTCATGATTGCATAACCTGGTCCAGGAAAAGCTTAGGGCCCTGTTTAGAGCCAAGAGTTTTTTCTGGGAAGGTCACATGGTCAGGAGAAAGATCCTGCCCCTATACATTCCATATGACAGAGTGTTGGGAGATGATTGTGTTAGCTTTGTTAGCCGTGAATGGGGTTTGACGTAGAAGCTGTGCTGAGCTAATATTTGGACACGTTTCACCTGCACCCAGTGCTGGACTGTCAGGCTGGGCGACTTACCCCATCTTCCCCTGTCATAGTAGTGTTCCGTCTGCAGTTTTTAAAGAACATAAACGTTGCTGTGACGAACCATCTCAACATTCTCAGAGTCACTGACTAAGAAACCCATTATCTGAGAAAAGGTTCTCCTTTTCAGATATTGTTAAATGAAGAGAGAGGAGGAACCCAGCCAGTTGTTTTAAGCTTGAAGGTCACCTTAGTTGTCACTGCAATACAAACAGCCTGCAAAATATAACTTCAGCACTATCAGGTGGGACTGAGAGAGCGGACACACGCAAAAACACACAAACACACACACACACACACACACACACACACACACACACACACACACACACACACACACACACACACACACACACACACACACACACACACACACACACACACACACACACACACACACACACACACGCGCCACCTCAGAGTCACTGACCATTGGAAAGGGAACCACCCCTCGCCTTCATTGGTTCAGTCCTTGCATACCTCCATTCCAGTAATTCAAGTCAACATCATTAATTTCCCTGAATGATTTTATAATGATTTCAATTAACACACACTACAAGAGAGATAAGGAGAAAACACACCTGATTACTATATTGTCATTAGAAATATATAGTTTTATCTGGCTGGGTATACCTCAGGGTTGGGGGCTGTATGTGTGTGTGTCTGTTTGTGTGTCTGTGTGTGTGTCTGTGTGTGTGTCTGTGCCCAACTGCTTAGTATTGAGGGAGATTGGCCTGTGCTTCACATACTGGAAGGACTATTTCAGAGTCTCAGTGTAGTGTGTGTGTGAGTCAGTGGAGGCTCCTCAGAGGAGGAAAGGGAGGACCATCCTCCTCAGTGAATTTCATAAAAATAAAAATAGTGAAACATAAAAAAAGTTATCCTTTTTAGATAAAACTATACTAAATATTTTCACGTCCCCAAATAACATTCAAACACAATGTTTTGCAATGAAGGTCTACAGTAGCCTCAACAGCACTCTGTATGGTAGCACCATGGTGTAGCCGAACGACAGCTAGTTTCCGTCCTCCTCTGGGTACATTGACTTCAGTACACAACCTGGGAGGTTTATGGTTCTCATCCCCTTCCATAGACTTACACAGTAATTATGACAACTTCTGGAGGACGTCCTCCAACCTATCAGAGATTTTACAGCATGAACTGACATGTTGTCCACCCAATCAAAGGATCAGATAATGAATCTAGTACTGAAAACATACAGCTATCTAGCACTGCAGTGCATAACATGTGGTCAGTAGTTGACTCAAGGAGAGAGAAAGACTTTAGTTTAACAGTTTTTAACAAATGTATTTCTTCAAAAATGAAGGAGAAACAAGAGAGAAAGCTATATTTCTTATTTTTTCTTCACTTTCACTTTCACTTACTTAGCTAGCGAATGCAGCTAGCTGGTTTAGCCTACTCAAACACCCAGCTCAAACAGAGAGGGATGCTATGTTACCGAGCTGCCTATCCAACACTGGAACTCTTCCAAGTCTAGGTCAGCTTTTGGTTTTATACATTTATTTCCACTGTTGCCCGTCAGCATAAATGCTAAACTGCTTGCTGACAGTACACTGTACTGCATGATTGATTGTAACGCATTAGTTCTAGTAGCTATGTTGACTTGAGGTGAGCTAATATGGCGACAACGATGCAGGCTGTGTGTAGCAGATTATGGTCATGATATGAAGGTTTGGCTTGGAAAGTTTTTTTCTCCTTGTCAAAGACAGCTGCACTGAAGTTCACAAGCCAAGGGAAAAGGTGAGAGGAGAGCAAGTAGATGCGAAAAGGAATTATATAACTATCAAAGGGATCATGTTGTTTGTATGTGGCTGCTATGAAAGGGAACTGTGTTTGCGTGTGATCAGGACTGTATTCATTCTGCCGAATCTGTTCATTAACGTTTCTTAAACAGAAGCAAAAGGAACGAAACGGGGATAAATATACCTGAATTGTGACCGACCGGCTCGATTCGGTCTTATGTAGCAAAATTTGAAATTGTGTTTTTTTACATTGAATAAAAATAGAGACTCAGAGCTCGAAAAAGGTATATCATACACTGTAGTTGAGAAACAATGAGAAAGCAATTCTGCTATGAAAGTTGATAAACTTGTAACCTGGCCCTTGAATGTGGCCTTTGAATGTTTTGGTAAACCTACTGGAGACCTCTTCTTTGTCTACACCCATTCTGCATCATTCACACCCTCTTAAGCCTTAGCCCCACCCATCTATTTAAGGATTCACATGTGAGGCCATGTACTAAACAACCAAAGATTGCAATACTAAATTCTGGTTTATACTACGGGTGTGTTTGTATATTCAATCTGGAGTGCCAGAGTGTGCTCATAGCGCGCTCTGGGCATTCGTGAACTCAGAACATTGTGAGATTGTCCATTTGTAAATTCAGAGCTTTTCGCTCTTGGAGCGTTCAGAGCTCACACTGGACTGAGGAGTAGGGTTGATCCAAGCATTCTGACCTGACAACAGCTGTTAACCTTTTATGGCTGCAGTCCCGTTAACGGGATCGATATGACAACAGCCAGTCGAAGTGCAGGGCGCCAAATTCAAAAAACAGAAATCTCATAATTAAAATTCCTCAGACATTCATCTGTCTTATATCATTTTAAAGGTAATCTTGTTGTTAATCCCACCAAAGTGTCCGATTTCAAATAGGCTTTTCAGCGAAAGCACTACAAACGATTATGTTAGGTCACCACAAAACCACAATAACCACAGCTATTTTTTCCAGATAAAGATATTTTTCACAAAAACCAGAATAGAGATAAAATGAATCACTAACCTTCGATTATTTTCATCAGATGACACTCATAGGACTTCATGTTACACAATACATGCATGTTTTGTTTGATTAAGTTCATATTTATATAAAAAAATCTGAGTTTACATTGAGGCGTTAGATTCACTAGTTGCAAAAACATCAAGTGACTTTGCATAGCCACATCGTTTCAACAGAAATACTCATCATAAATATAGATGATAATACAAGTTATACACATGGAATTATAGATATACCTCTCCTTAATGCAACCGCTGTGTCAGATTTCCAAAAAACTTTACGGAAAAATAAACCATGCAATAATCTGAGACGGAGCTCAGATGAATAGCCAAATTAGCCGCCATGTTGGACTCAACAGAAACCAGAAAATACATGATAAAATGTTTCCTTACCTTTGATGAATTCATCAGAATGCAGTCCTAGGAATCCCAGGTCCACAATAAATGTTTGATTTGTTCGTTAATGTCCGTTATTTATGTCAAATTAGCTACTTTCGAATTGTTTACCAAACACCCTAACCAAAGTCTCAAAGCGCGACCACTATAACGTGACGAAATGTCCAAATGTTCCGTTACAGTCAGTAGAAACATGTCAAACGATGTATTGAATCAATCTTTAGAATGTTGTTAACATAATATATTATGTTATAACATATTGTTAATGTTATCCAGAGTGTTGGTGACTTCTGGCAACAATTTATTTACGTTTTTTTTGCCGACGTTTACTGACACCAGCCATATTCAACGGGTGTTGGTCGTAAATTCATCAGTTATTCTGCACTCTGGCACACTCAGACGAGAGTGCTCTGATATTGGACTAGCTAGCAAACATTAGTCTATAACTACCAATGCAAATGGCTCTAAGATACAAATAATATTACTACACAGATCAATCACGTAATGTTAGCTAGTGAGCCAGCCAGCTAACATGTAGCTAGCTAGCTAACAGTACGCTTTAACTTGAAATGAAAATGACTTTCTGACAAAATTAGAAATGTTTATCTGAAAATGTGAATAGCTAGACTCTCTTACCTGTATACATGGATGGACGCTTCTCCTTCTCTGTCACGGATGCCATGGTTGCAATTAGTTTGAATATGTAATTCGGAGACAGGTGTTTTATACAACATTCTTCTGTGTGTTCTCTTTTCGACACCCTCTGCATATTTGCAATCAAGCGGCAGAATTTTCTCCATCTCCTATCATACTCTAATTCCTCCGGGCATTCCACTGATTTCAAAACTCGGTCCTTCAGAAAGTGGAGAGCAACACTTCTGCAGCTCTACTACGTAATATCTTTAAACAAAGTTGTGTTAGAAAGGATTACCTACACATACTGACCAGCTCATGTTATAGACAGAAGCGTGCTATATGGCAGACCAATCCGAACTCATCTCTCGGCATGTCCAACCCACCCATTATCTCAGCCAATCATGGCTAGCGGGAAGGTTCTTGCTGTTTGCCGTGGCTAAACCAGCTAGGCTCATAATTGAACTAGTGTATTCATATTTACAGATGGCATATATGTTTGTTATTGAGGCACATGAAAGTTCACATGTTCCAGAAGGTATTTCGGCCAAAAAGTAATTTTGATTTAAAAAAAAGTTAACGTTCAACTGGCTCTCCTGTACAGTAGTGACACACGACATACGCCTAATTTCCTGAAACGAGTCAACATTTTTCCAATTTGAACTCTCGTTTGCAAATGTTGGACTAATGATTACACCCTAAATCAGCTAGATGCAGTCAAGAGTGTGCAAGGCGGTATTGAATGTGTCAATGTCTGTCACCTTGATACTTCAAATTTCTCTCGACCTGTGTGCACCTACGTTGTAAACTTTCACTTATAGTCTAGGTTGTAGCAACCGCATGATGGGTATAGGGAACATTAGAGTATCCTGTAGTAGCCTAAACCTATCGATGTTACATTGAACTGGGTGAATGGAATAGGAATGAGAGTCATCCAATATGCTGTAAAAGAAAAAAGGCCGTGTTCATGAAAGAAATAATCATCCTCCCTCATCTTAAACAGCACTGGCCATTGGTGTGTGTGTGTGTGTGCGTGTGCGTGCGCGTGCGCGTGCGTGTGCGTGTGTGTGTGTGTTTGTCTATGTGTCATCTGTTGTGGCATTCCTCTTTAAGTTGAGCACTACCACACTGGAACTGTAGACGCCACGCTTTGCATTATGGGTGGAAGGCCCACGGCTGCAGGGGATTTGCTGACGACAGATAGTAGGAGTTTTGGAACATCTTTAAAGAAGAGAGAAAAAAAGTCAAGCATTCGATTGGTTTAAGCTAAAGGGAGGTACACCATGTTTCTACACCAATCCACTCCTTTCAAATCTGAGGGGGGCGTAAACAAGTTCACACTTCAACAAGGTGCAGAGTAAAACCACACCCAGTGTAGTTATTGAGCACGTAGTTTTCTAGCTGTGGTTTTAATCTTGTCCAAACGTCTGTTGTACTTAAGTTGTGCTGTGTATTGTAATGTACTGTAATGTCCGTATTCCTGGCTGGGCTCTGATATGGTGGCTGGGACCAGAGGTTGTGAGTGGGTGGACACAGTAGCTTACTGAGACGTTCTCTACTGTGTCCAGTATCTGGAGAAGGAGGACATACTCTTCTGTAGTGGCTGTCTCTCTTTCTCTCTCTCTGTGTCCCTCTTTCTGTCACCCTCCATCTCTCTTTCACTCTCTCACTCTCTCTCTCGCTCTCTCTCTCGCTCTCTCTCTCCCTCTCTCTCTCTCTCTGTCTCTCTCTCTCTTACTTCCCTCCGGCTCTTCATCTGGTTTCTGAAACAAATGGATCATCTAACCGCACTGCCACCTCCCTCCCTTCCTTCTTCCCTGCCTCCCTCTTTCCCTCTTCCTCCCATCCTCCCTCCGCGGAAACATCTCTTTTCTGCTTGATTCTCCACAGCGTCAAAGACTCCCTTAGGGGGTGAAAAGTTCTGCAGTCTCCTGAGTAACAATAATAACACTCATTTATAGGGAAGAGTGCTATATGGTGCCTTGGAATGGGCTGTGTGTGCCTGTTTTAATAGAGTGGTTTTTGTTATGATAGATAATGTGTTGTTCATTTCATATCTGGTTGCCCATTGCAATATATAGTATGAAATACACTGTAGCTGTAACACGGTGTCCACTTATAGCCAGTAAGGCAATTGGAAAAAATGACGTGAGATTGTTTCTAATGCATTTTGATGTTGCACTCTGGGTTGGCGTTAGACATGGAGCGTTGACAAGTATTATCCCCATGTTACAGTGTATGTTTCTGTTTTTGGTCATTGCTATTTACATTTCTAATACACCTACATTTAGCCCATCTCTTCCCTCTCTATATGAAGCGTCTTTGTGCGTAACAACCAGTTATAACCTCTCTTCGGCCTGTGCCAGAGTTGGCACTGTGTTTTTGGTTTGGAGGAAATGGTTCATTCTCCAACAATTAGATAGGAGAAAGGTCTCTGCTCTCCCCCTCCGGTGGCTCTGATTGTGGGGACAGATGGGGGGCTGTTTGGGTGTCTATACACACTCTCCAGGATCTCTGTCTGTGTGCCCCTCTCTCTGCTTGGAATTTGGCTCCTCTCTTTCTGTCTCTCTTTCTCTCTTTCTGTCTCTCTTTCTCTCTCTCTGTCTCTCTTTCTCTCTTTCTGTCTCTCTTTCTTTCTCTCTGTCTTTCTCTCTTTCTCTCTCTCTCTTTTTCTCTCTTTCTGTCTCTCTGTCTCTCTTTCTGTCTCTCTCTCTCTCTCTCTCTCTCTCTCTCTCTCTCTCTTTCTCTCTTTCTGTCTCTCTTTCTGTCTCTCTGTCTCTCTTTCTGTCTCTCTCTTTCTCTCTCTCTCCTTTTTTCTCTCTCTGTCTCTCTTTCTGTCTCTCTTTCTGTCTCTCCCTCTCTCTCTCTTTCTTTCTCTCTCTTTCTCTCTTTCTGTCTCTCTCTCTCTGTCTCTCTCTCTCTCTCTCTCTCTCTTTCTCATCCTCCATGCAGCTAGCGTGTAAAGCACTCCCTTCATTCCTTGTCTTTTACGGTCCCGTACATAAACACTGACAGTAATCACCAGTGAGTGGTCCACTCATTTCCTCCTTGGCAGGGTTTGAGAAACTGCGGGTTCCACTTTGGCTCTAAGACCGCAATCACTCAACCCTGTCTCCTTGGCATAGTCTACAGGGATCATTCAATATTATGGGCACAGTCGCACTGCGCCATAGTCCTACTCGACTATTAGGCCACGACTTTAAACTCTAGATCACAGTTATTTTACCAACCCTGTGATGATAAAAGAACTAGCGTGTCTGAAAAGTGATTTGTGTTCATCTCCTACTTTATGCACTGTTTTTTTATTTGTATTTGTTTACGGAGTAGATCAGTTTTAAATATTGCAGATATATTGTGGCTTCTATCAATGTTATTGTCTGCATCATTTCCAATCCCCCTTATGTAATATTTATATATATTTATATCAAATATATACAGTACCAGTCAAAAGTATGGACACACCTACTCATTCAAGGGTTTTTATTTATTTTTTATATTTTTTACATTGTAGAATAATATTGAAGACATCAAAACTATGAAATAACACATATGGAATCATGTAGTACCCCAAAAAAGTGTTAAACAAATCAAAATATATTTTACATTTTAAATTCTTCAAAGTAGCCACCCTTCGCCTTGATGACAGCTTTGCACACTCTTAGCATTCTCTCAACCAGCTTCACCTGAACTGCTTTCCCAACAGTCTTGAAGGAGTTCCCACATATGCTGAGCACTTGTTGGCTGCTTACCCTTCACTCTGTGTTCCAACTCATCCCAAACCATCTCAATTGGGTTGAGGTCGGGTGATTGTGGAGGCCAGGTCATCTGATGCAGCACTCCATCACTCTCCTTCTTGGTCAAGTAGCCCTTACACAGCCTGGAGGTGTGTTGGGTCATTGTCCTGTTGAAAACAAATGATAGTCCCACTAAGTGCAAACCAGATGGGGTGGCGTATCGCTGCAGAATGCTGTGGCAGCCATGCTGGTTAAGTGTGCTATGAATTCTAAATAAATCACAACCAAAGCACCCCCACACCATCACACCTCCTCACATTTCCACTGGTCTAATGTCCATTGCTCATGTTTCTTGGCCCAAGCAAGTCTCTTCTTGTTATTGGTGGCCTTTAGTAGTGGGTTCTTTGCAGCATTTCGACAATGAAGGCTCCTCTGAACTGTTGATGTTGAGATGTGTCTGTTACCTGATCTCTGTGAAGCATTTATTTGGGCTGCAATTTCTGAGGTGCAGTTAACTCTAATAAACGTATCCTCTGCAGCAGAGGTAACTCTGGGTCTGCCTTTCCTGTGGCGGTCATCATGAAAGCCAGTTTCATCATAGTGCATGATGGTTTTTGCTACCACACTAAGAAACTTTCAAAGCTCTTTACATTTTCCGCATTGACTGACATTCATGTCCTAAAGTAATGATGGACTGTCATTTCAATTTACTTATTTGAGCTGTTCTTGCCATAATATGGACTTGGTCTCTTACTAAATAGGGCTATCTTCTGTATAACACTCCTACCTTGTAACATCACAACTGATTGGCTTAAGGAAGGAGAGAAGGATAGAAATTCCACAAAGTAACTTTTAACAAGGCACATCTGTTAATTGAAATGCATTCCAGGTGACTGGCTCATGAAGCTGGTTGAGAGAATGCCAAGAGTGTTCAACGCTGTCATCAAGTGAAACGATGGCTATTTGAAACATCACTTTTTTAGTTCCTACATGATTTCATGTTTTATTTCATAGTTTTGATGTCTTCACTATTATTCTTCAATGTAGAAAATAGAAAAATACAGAAAAACCCTTGAATGAGTAGGTGTGTCCAAACTTTTGACTGGTACTGTATATATTTTAAATAGTATTTAATTGTCCTTTAATAATTTCCCCTAACCCTACCAACCCTGCCCTAATTGAAGTTAACTAATGGACAACAAGACTCAGGCTTCTACTTCCAGCTTATACATTATATACACATTTTACGGACACAGTATGTTTTACGATTGTTATTTTGTTATTAGTCCAATCCGTCAGCTACCCTCATCCCCTTCCATCTATCTACGAACACCGTCCAGTTTTTAGTTCTATTTGCCTTATATTTTTCAACTGTGCTGTGATGTTTCACAAAAGTTCAGAAACTTTCTATTCTCGTAGTTTCTACAGATTGTAAATCAAAGATACAATTTTTTGCTAAGAGTATTATTATGTTATTGAGCGATTGGAGAATAATTTTAATAAATATATATGTTTTGAATCCGGCATCATTTTGTATATCAGTTCATAAACCATGTGCCATGGAATCGGTACATCAAAAATCTCTTCCCAACTATTTTGCAATCTATATATCACAGGTGTCAATTGTTTGGTCCTTAAATTAAACGGGTATACTTTTTCATTTATCACAATTTTCTTTAACCAATGGTGGTCTTTAATGCAGGGCTGACCGACACATTCCTTACTTTCTCCCCCTTCCAATTGCCTCTTCAATTTTGCAGTAATGCTGCATTTAGTTGGTTGTAATTTTGGGCAGAGCAAAAATGTGCATGTATTTTTATTGGCTGCATGTGTGACATGACTCCACCAGTCCTATTTATGATATAATTTACAAAGCTTCTACCGTTTGTAAACTTTTTTTCCCCAATTTTATTTGTATTTTTATGAATTAGTGTATTTAAGTTTGACCATAATATTTCTTGTAATATTTTTCTGTCTTTTCTGGTGGAAATTGCAACTGAACTTAGCACAAACTTTGTATGGCTTGTTTTAAAAATAGCAATGTTTTCGAGAAGATTTCATTTTCAAATAACCGAAAGTGATAGGTTGTACTCTGAAAAAAGGGGAAAAGGCCATTCTTGAACAGGGGTGAGACATTCTTACTAATCTGCTGGAGAACCAGTTTGGATTTAAGTGTAACTTTAGAGGTCTAATGCTTTAATATTGAATAATTTCTGCCCTCCAAATTCATATTCATTATATAAATAGGCCCATTTAATTTAGTCTGGATTGCAGTTCCAAATAAAATTAATTATTTTTTTGCTCATATAATTTTAAAAACAGGTTGCTAGGTGTCGGCAAAGCCATATGCAAATAGGTAAACTGGGATATGACTAAAGAGTTAATTAGGGTGATTTTTCCACAAATAGACAGGTATTTTCCTTTCCATGGTAGCAAGATCTAATCTATTTTGCTAACTTTCTATTAAAAGTTATTGTAGCGAGATAATTTTTTGGGGGGGATATGAATACCAAGTATGTCCACATCCCCGTCAGACCATTTTTTTGGTAAACTACATGATAATGTAAAAGTTGCATTTCGTTGTCTTCCAACACGTAATATAGTACGTAGATTCTTCATAATTTGGTCATAATCCAGAGGTTAGAAAAAGTATCTAGATCCTCTATGAGGCTGTGGAGGGATCCAAATTGTGGATTTAAAAGAAAACATGAATCATCAGCGTACAATGACACCTTTGTTTTTTAAGCCCTGTATTTCTAATCCCTTAATATTATTGTTGGATCTGATTTTAATAGCAAACATTTCAATCGCCATAATGAATAGCTATTCTGATAGTGGACAACCTTGTTTTACACCTCTTGACAGTTTAATACTTTCTAAGAAGTAGCCATTATTTACTATTTCACACCTAAGGCTATACTATATGTAACTTTAACCCATTGTAAAAGAGATTCTCCAAAATTGAAACATTCCAGAATATAATTTTCCAAAATATAAATTCCAGTTGTACTTTATCAAAGCCTTTTCGAAGTCTGCTATGAACATCACGCTTGGTTTCCCAGATTTTGCATAGTGTTCTATTGTTTCCAGTACTTGTCTTATATTACCTCCAATGTATTGTCCATGTAGAAAACCTGTCTGATTAGGATGAATAATATCTGACAATACCTTTTTTAATTCTATGAGCTTTGCATTTTTCTAGAATTTTCACATCACAACACTGAAGTGTAAGTGGCCTCCAATTGTTTTAATGGACTGGATCTTTATATTTTCCACTTGGATCCTGTTTGAGTAATAATGAAATCAAACCTTCTTGTTAAGTGTCTGATAATCTACCATTTATATAGGAGTGGTTAAAACATGCTAATAACGTTCCTCTGAGTACATAAAAATAAGGTATGGAATAATACCTCAACTGCACAGGAGGCTGGTAGCACCTTCATTGAGTAGGACGGACTCGTTGTAATGGCTGACGCGGAATTAGTATCCAATACATCAAACACATGGTTTTCCTTGTGTTTGATGCCATTCCATTAGTTCCGTTTCAGCCATTATTATGAAACGTCCTCCCCTCAGCAGCCTCCACTGCTCAACTGGTATGCCATCCAGCACTGGGGTTTTCCCGGACTTAAAGACTTTCATTGCATCAAGAAGTTACTCCTCTGTAAGTTACTCCTCTGTAAGTTACTCCTCTGTACGTTACTCCTCTGTATGTTACTCCTCTGTAAGTTACTCCTCTGTAAGTTACTCCTCTGTAAGTTCCTCCTCTGTAAGTTACTCCTCTGTAAGTTACTCCTCTGTAAGTTACTCCTCTGTAAGTTACTCCTCTGTAAGTTACCCCTCTGTAAGTTACTCCTCTGTAAGTTACTCCTCTGTAAGTTACTCCTCTGTAAGTTACTCCTCTGTGAGTTACTCCTCTGTAAGTTACTCCTCTGTAAGTTACTCCTCTGTAAGTTACTCCTCTGTACGTTACTCCTCTGTAAGTTACTCCTCTGTACGTTACTCCTCTGTAAGTTACTCCTCTGTACGTTACTCCTCTGTAAGTTACTCCTCTGTAAGTTACTCCTCTGTACATGAGTCTTTCTGTTCATTGTAAATTGTTAATAGAAAAAACCCTTACAATTAACTTTGGTTGGTGGAGATGGAGGAGACTGACATGAAAACAGATGCTTAAAGTACTTTGCTTCCTCTTTCAAATATTGTTTAGTGAATGATGGGTGACTCTTGGTAGCATTTCTATGTTGAAGATTAAGAAATAATTTAGTGTATTTTTCCCCATATTCCATCTAGTTCACTTTATTTTTTATAATATATTACACTTCATCTTTCTTGAATAAGTTCCTCCATTTCTTTTTGTTTTTCCTCTAACTTATTCTGTGCCTCTAGGGCACCGTTTTTATTGCCATCTATCTGTAGCGTTAGTCCCTCTTTTTCCTTTGTTAATATGAACTCTTTTGACCTATATTTGTTTTTGTTTTAAGATGGGTATTGAATTGCATGGCATCTTAAGGCAGATTTAACCCTTGTGTGGTGTTCAGGTCTGTGGAAAAATGATTCAATTAATAATTTTTTCAACCAGAGACTCATTGGCCTTGGCTTATTTTCTGTGAAGAACATGTAAAATAACACATTTTCATTGAGCGCACACTGTGCACCCCCCTACACATTTATATTTCATATGTGGTGTTCGGGTCCACTGGACCTGAGGGTAATACATGTGTGAAAAAGTGTGTGTGTGGGTGAAAACAAGCAAAGATGAAACAAAAGGTTTGCTGTGTGCCTTCACTCTGTCTTCCTCCTCCCTGGGCCTGCTGTTTACACACAGCACCAATAACCTGTCTGTCTCCCTGCCTGTTTGCCTGTCTCCTGCTTTTCTCTCACTCTTTACCCTTTGTAGTGTGTGAAATGAAACAATGTCTTGCGGGAACCTGCACAATGTCATTACAATACATTATTTCAATACATTGTAAAAACATTATTTTTTCCCACACTCTACCCCAGCCAGGTGCAAATTGGGGGAGGGACACAACAAATAAATAGCTTTGTATGTGTGTCTCCTTACCACAATCAATCATTATGGCAAAAATAATCTCTGGCCATAGAGACGTACAAATCATTTTTGCAGAGAGAAACTAGTTTGGAAGGAGCGTCTTCCACTTCAGAAGATGAAGAATTTTCCAAATATGAGGATCATGTCTGTCAATTCAGAGTCTGACCGTGAGTTGGAAGAAGAGGATGAGATTGACCCTCAGCCAGCCCCAGGACCAGCCTGTCAGCCACCAGCCCGTCAGCCACCAGCCCGTCAGCCACCAGCCCGTCATTAACTTCTTATGGCTGCAGCCCGGTGTCGGTACACTTATGACAACAGCCAGCTCAAGTGCAGGGCGCGAAATTCAAAAGATATATATTTTTTTATATTTAACTTTCACACATTAACAAGTCCAATACAGCATATGAAAGGTACACATCTTGTGAATCCAGCCAACATGTCCGATTTTTAAAATGTTTTACAGCGAAAACACCACGTATATTTATGTTAGCTCACCACCAAATACAAAAAAGGACAGACATTTTTCACAGCACAGGTAGCATGCACAAAGCCAACCTAACTAACCAAGAACCAACCAAACTAACCAACAAACAACTTCATCAGATGACAGTCTTATAACATGTTATTCAATAAATCTATGTTTTGTTCGAAAAATGTGCATATTTCAGGTATAAATCATAGTTTACATTGCAGCTACAATCAGAAATTGCACCGAAAGCAGACAGAATAATTACAGACACCAACGCCAAATGCCTAAATACTCATCATAAAACATTTCTGAAAAATACATAGTGTACAGCAAATGAAAGACAGGCATCTTGTGATTCCAGCCAATATTTCCGATTTATTAAGTGTTTTACAGCGAAAACACAATATAGCGTTATATTAGCTTACCACAATAGCCAGAAACACAAGCCATTTCCCAGTAGCAAAAGTTAGCGATCGTAACAAACCAGTAAAAGATATATAATTTTTGACTAACCTTGATATTCTTCATCAGATGACAGTCCTATAACATCAGGTTATACATACACTTATGTTTTGTTCGAAAATGTGCATATTTAGAGCTGAAATCAGTGGTTATACATTGTGCTAACCTAGCTACTTTTTCCCACAACGTCCGGATTTTTTTCTGACACTTTTTCTGACACACATATTCTGACCAAATAGCTATTCATAAACATAACTAAAAAATACATGTTGTATAGGAAATGATAGATCCACTAGTTCTTAATGCAATCGCCGTGTTAGAATTCTAAAAATAACTTCATTACCACATAAGGCTTACGTTATGTCGACCGAGTGCCCAAAACCTGGGCGCAAAACTAATAGTACACAGTTCGACAGATATATGAAATAACATCATAAAATGGGTCCTACTTTTGCTGATCTTCCATCAGAATGTTGTACAAGGTGTCCTTTGTCAAGAACAATCGTTGTTTGGATTTAGAACGTCCTTTTCCCTCTTGAATTAGCAAGCGCACTAGCCAAGTGGCACGAAGCTCTCCTTTCTGAACAAAGGCACACAACGCAACACGCCTAACGTCCCGAATAAATTTCAAAAATCTAATAAAACTATATTGAAAAAACATACTTTACGATCATATTGTCACATGTATCAAATAAAATCAAAGCCGGAGATAGTAGTCGCCTATAACGACAGCTTTTCAAAAGGCAATCCCAGGTTCCTCCTCGCGCCTTCCTGAAAACAGGAAATGGGTGACACGTCATTCCAAGAGTACGTATTCCACCTCAGACCAAGATAAACACCCCATTTCTTCTCTCACTGCCTCTTGACAACCAGGGAAAGGTGTATGACGTGCATGTATACTAATAGGTATCATGCCCATTTATAGGCAGGACCTAGAAGAGAGCCTCGATTTCAGACTTTCCACTTCCTGGTCAGGAAGTTTGTGCCAAATGAGTTCTGTTTTACTCACAGATATAATTCAAACGGTTTTAGAAACTAGAGAGTGTTTTCTATCCAATAGTAATAATAATATGCATATTGTACGAGCAAGAATTGAGTACGAGGCCGTTTGAAATGGGCACCTTTTATCAAAGCTACTCAATACTGCCCCTGCAGCCAAAACAGGTTAACCAGCTCATCAGCAGCCTGCAGGAGGAGAAATAGCACTGATGAAGGGATTGTGCACTCTTGGTGTTACTCGGGCAGTTGTTGTTGCCATCCTGTACCTGTACCGCAGGTGTGATTTTCGGATGTACTGATCCTGTGCAGGTGTTGTTACACGTGGTCTGCCACTGCGAGGACGATCAGCTGTCCGTCCTGTCTCCCTGTAGCACTGTCTTAGGCATCTCACAGGACATTGCAATGTATTGCCTGGCCACATCTGCAGTCCTCACACCTCCTTGCAGCATGCCTAAGGCACGTTCAGACAGATGAGCAGGGACCCTGGGCATCTTTCTTTTGGTGTTTTTCATAGTCAGTAGAAAGGCCTCTTTAATGTCCTAAGTTTTCATAACTGTGACCTTAATTGCCTACGGTCTGTAAGCTGTTAGTGTCTTAGCTAATGCCTACCAAACCCGGATCCGGGATCCCCCCCATCACAAAAGCTGACTAGCATAGCCTAGCCTAAAGCCACAGGGATATCATATAATAAAATGTTCATGAAATCACAAGTCCAAGACACCAAATGAAAGATACACATCTTGTGAATAAAGCCATCATTTCTGATTTTTAAAATGTTTTACAGGGAAGACACAATATGTAAATCTATTAGCTAACCACGTTAGCAAAAGACACCACTTCCATACTCCACCATTTTTTTTACTCCATCAGCAGCTATCACAAATTCGACCAAATAAAGATATAAATAGCCACTAACCAAGAAACAACCTCATCAGATGACAGTCTGATAACATATTTATTGTATAGCATAGGTTTTGTTAGAAAAATGTGCATATTTCAGGTATAAATCATAGTTTACCATTGCAGCCCCCATCACAACTCTCACT
Source organism: Salvelinus namaycush (assembly GCF_016432855.1). Lineage (NCBI taxonomy): Eukaryota > Metazoa > Chordata > Actinopteri > Salmoniformes > Salmonidae > Salvelinus > Salvelinus namaycush. The sequence goes on along the minus strand of NC_052334.1, from coordinate 6,339,170 downwards.
AAAACGACTAGAATAACTACAGAGACCATCGTGTATTAGCTAATTACTCATCATAAAACATTTCTTAAAAATACACAGCGTGCAGCAGATGAAAGACACAGATCTTGTGAATCAAGACAATATTTCAGATTTTCTAAGTGTTTTACAGCGAAAACACAATGTAGCGTTATATTAGCTTAGCACAATAGCGAACATCACACCAGCATTGATTCAAGGCAAAAATAGCTATAACGTATCAACCACCAAAATATATTAATTTTTTCACTAACCTTCTCAGAATTCTTCAGATGACAGTCCTGTAACATCATATTACACAATTCATATAGAGTTTGTTCGAAAATGTGCATATTTAGCGACACAAATCGTGCTTATACATTGAGAATAGTGTCCAAAATCTCAAGCAATCTGTCCGGCGCCATCTTGGAACGGCACCTATTCTTATCGAAAACTATTCATAAACTTGACTAAAAAAATACAGGTTGGACAGCAATTGAAAGACAAATTAGTTGTTAATGCAATCGCTGAATTACATTTTTAAAATTAACCTTACTGCGCAATACAGGCTGCGATAACGCAAGGCTACACTGCAAGAAATGGCGTCTCATGCATTTTACTTTTTTCAACAGAACAATGAATTATCAGCATAAATAGTTCTTACTTTTCGATGAACTCTCATCAGAATCTTGGGATAGGTGTCCTTTGTCCAAAAGAATCGTTGCTAGGTTGGAGAACGTCGTCTTCAGAGTTGCAATTAGCAGTAAACATTAGCACGAAAGAGAGAGATACCCAAATTCCTACAGCGCCAAGGAAATAAATACCCGAAAATCGCAATATACTGACATAAACTGATATAATTCGGTTCAAAATAACAAGATTATGATGTCTTTAAAGCCTATATTGAATAAAAACACAGCCGGAAATGTCTGAGATCTATAACCGATGTTTCCAAAAGAACGTCCCAAGGTCCTCAATGCGCCAGAGCGAAGGTGAAAGGAATGAGCCACCTCGTTCCCAAGCAATTTATAACCTTTGGGAACTACGTAGAGAGTTCATTTCAAGTCTCCCTATTCGCTAACAACCAGGGGAAGGCGTATGCAGTGCATCTCAACCAATAGAAGACAGTCAGAGTTATACACAGGTCTGGGAACAGCGAGCAGATTTCAGCATTTTCAAATCCTCATAGGAGAATTGCTCTAAGTCCAGTTCTGTTTCACTTACAGACATAATTCAAAAGGTTTTAGAAACTAGAGAGTGTTTTCTATCCAATAGTAATAATAATATGCATATTGTACGAGCAAGAATTGAGTACGAGGCAGTTTAATTTGGGGACCAATTTTCACAAAGTTGAAACAGCACCCCCTATACTCTCAAGAGGTTAACGACCGTTCCACAGGTGCGTGTTCATTAACTGTTTATGGTTCATTGAACAAGCATGGGAAACAACGTTTAAACCCATTACAATGAAGATCTGAGAAGTTTTTGAGATTTTTACGAATTATCTTTGAAAGACAGGGTCCTGAAAAAGAGACATTTTCTTTTTTTGCTGAGTTAATATGTCAATTATTAGATGGACCGACCGCATTCTGTATGTTATTTACACTTTTAAACATTTTGGTGCCAGCGAGAATGACATAAGCAAGTATGCTGCACTGGTTGGTGTTGAGTTGTGTTAGCCTTTTTAAGTGGTAGTCACTAATATTTCTGAGAGAAACAATTTTGTTAAACAACCTCACTGGGCAAGCGAGCCAACAGTACGGGGGATTGGCGGAAAGGTATTGGAAAGTCCATGAAAACATACAGGATGACCATCAAACGATCTTCGTGCATGATCTTTTGTGGAGAATCAATTAATTTCCCTGAGTTATTCTGTGCAGATTCATCACTCTCTCTTCTTACGAATCCTCCACAGAGTCCTAGCTTTCAGGAATTGGGTCATAGTCGATAATTGCTCAAATTGTTTAAAAGCTAGAGCCAAATTCATAGGAAGATAATTATTTCAATATGCTCCAGAAGTGCTAGAAATTGTTTTTTTTGCTCTGCTTTTCCCAGCCGCTAATTGCCGATATCGAAGGTTACCCATGTAACCATGGTTCTGTGAACTTATTTGCACACACATTCATTCAGATTATTGTCGCAAGCCGCCAATTAAATTCCGGAGAGATGCAAGACACACAATGATTATGCCTGGCCTTTGTTATACAGTGTTATACAGTGTTATACAGTGTTGTACAGTGTCATACAGTGTTATTCAGTGTTATTCAGTGTTTTGAAGTGTTTTTCAGTGTTATTTAGTGTTATTCCGCGTTATACAGTGTTATTCAGTGTTATACAGTGTTATTCAATGTTACTCAGTGTTATTCAGTGTAGGGCTGTGTCTTATATCTTATTAGGCGGTGTTGTGTTGAGTTGTGTTATGTTATGCCCTGTTTGGCAGTGTTGGTTTATAAGTGACCCCACTGTTTTGTATACTAGGCTGTTGTGCAGTTTAGTTATGTATTATGTTGTGTTGTAGTATTCTGCGTTATATTATATTGGGGTTGGCCGGGGCCAGGCTGTGTTGGAGGGAAACACGGCGTGAAGGGACTGGCGTGGGCCAGCCAAACCTGTGAGTGTCTCCAAGCCAATGCTTCCCTCTCCTTCGAGTGTTTTCAAGCCCTGCTTGCCTCTCCAAGGAAGGCTGTCAAGCAGAATTAATCCAGTCCGCCCTCCTCCAGTCATTTCTGTACAGTATTTGTAGCAGATACATAAAACAAATCTCAGTGGGAGTTTTCTGCATGGTGTGGCCGGCTCCCACTTCACAATAGTGACTCTCTTTTCCACTTGGCTAAGAACTGACTGTTCAAGCTCGGTACTTAATGTCATCTCCAATTGAAAATAGCAACAACAAAAAAAAGTGGAAATTGCACTTAGGTTAAGGGGAGGTTAAATTGGTGACGCTGTGTCTCAAATGGCTCCCTTTTCCCTACGTAGTGCACTACTTCCTATGGTTCTTGGTCAAAATAAGTGCACTACACAGTGAATAGGGTGCTATTTGGGATGTTGCATCTCTCTTTCAATTGGCTAAGTCAGAGGGAAGAGTGGAGCAGGGTGTTAGGTTGAGTCATGGTGGAAGAGGGGAGCAGGGTGTTAGGTTGAGTCATGGTGGAAGAGGGGAGCAGGGTGTTAGGTTGAGTCATGGTGGAAGAGGGGAGCAGGGTGTTAGGTTGAGTCATGGTGGAAGAGGGGAGCAGGGTGTTAGGTTGAGTCATGGTGGAAGAGGGGAGCAGGGTGTTAGGTTGAGTCATGGTGGAAGAGGGGAGCAGGGTGTTAGGTTGAGTCATGGTGGAAGAGGGGAGCAGGGTTTTAGGTTGAGTCATGGTGGAAGAGGGGAGCAGGGTTTTAGGTTGAGTCATGGTGGAAGAGGGGAGCAGGGTGTTAGGTTGAGTCATGGTGGAAGAGGGGAGCAGGGTGTTAGGTTGAGTCATGGTGGAAGAGGGGAGCAGGGTGTTAGGTTGAGTCATGGTGGAAGAGGGGAGTAGGGTGTTAGGTTGAGTCATGGTGGAAGAGGGGAGCAGGGTATTAGGTTGAGTCATGGTGGAAGAGGGGAGCAGGGTGTTAGGTTGAGTCATGGTGGAAGACGGGAGCAGCGTATTAGGTTGAGTCATGGTGGAAGAGGGGAGCAGGGTGTTAGGTTGAGTCATGGTGGAAGAGGGGAGCAGGGTGTTAGGTTGAGTCATGGTGGAAGAGGGGAGCAGGGTGTTAGATTGAGTCAAAAATGCTTTACGGCGAAAGCAAACGATGCTATTATCTGAGGATAGCAACCAAGCAACCAAACACAGACCATCATATTTCAACCCTCCAGGCGCGACACAAAACGCAGAAATAAAGATATAATTCATGCCTTACCTTTGACGAGCTTCTTCTGTTGGTACTCCAATATGTCCCATAAACATCACAAATGGTCCTTTTGTTCGATTAATTCCGTCGATATATATCCAAAATGTCAATTTATTTGGCGCGTTTGATCCAGAAAAACACTGGTTCCAACTTGGACAACGTGACTACAAAATATCTCAAAAGTTACCTGTAAGCTTTGTCCAAACATTTCAAACTACTTTTGTAATACAACTTTAGGTATTTTTTAATGTAAATAATCGATAAAATTGAAGACGGGATGATCTGTGTTCAATACCGGAGGAAAACAATGTGTAGCATGCTTTCTGGTCACGCGCCTCTAACAAACAGTACACTTCACTGGAGCCTCATTCTGAACATGGCTACTTCTTCATTTCTCAAATTTAAAAACCTCAACCAATTTCTAAAGACTGTTGACATCCAGTGGAAGCGATAAGAACTACAGGAAGGTCCCTTAGAAATCTGGATTCCCAATGAAAACTCATTGAAAAGAGCGTGACCTCAAAAAAGAAAATTCTGAATGGTTTGTCCTCAGAAGTTTGCCTGCCAAATAAGTTCTGTTATAGTCACAGACATGATTCAAACAGTTTTAGAAATGTCAGAGTGTCTATCCAATACTAATAATAATATGCATATATTAGCATCTTGGACTAAGTAGGAGGCAGTTTACTCTGGGCACACTTTTCATCCAAACGTGAAAATGCTGCCCCCCATCCACAAGAAGTTTTAAGGTGTCAGCCACCAACAAGACATGGTAAACTATGTAAGGTGTCAGCCACCAACAAGACATGGTAAACTATCTAAGGTGTCAGCCACCAACAAGACATGGTTAACTATCTAAGGTGTCAGCCATCAACAAGACATGGTAAACTATTTAAGGTGTCAGCCAACAACAAGACATGGTAAACTATTTAAGGTGTCAGCCAACAACAAGACAAGGTAAACTATCTAAGGTGTCAGCCAACAACAAGACATGGTAACCTATTTAAGGTGTCAGCCACCAACAAGACATGGTAAACTATTTAAGGTGTCAGCCACCAACAAGACATGGTCAACTATTTAAGGTGTCAGTCACCAACAACAAGACATGGTAAACTATCTATGGTGTCAGCCAACAACAAGACATGGTAAACTATCTAAGGTGTCCGCCACCAACAAGACATGGTAAACTATCTAAGGTGTCAGCTGTCAACAAGACATGGTAAACTATCTAAGGTGTCAGCCACCAACAAGACATGGTAAACTATCTAAGGTGTCAGCTGTCAACAAGACATGGTAAACTATCTAAGGTGTCAGCCAACAACAAGACATGGTAACCTATCTAAGGTGTCAGCCACCAACAAGACATGGTAAACTATCTAAGGTGTCAGCTGTCAACAAGACATGGTAAACTATCTAAGGTGTCAGCTGTCAACAAGACATGGTAAACTATCTAAGGTGTCAGCCAACAACAAGACATGGTAACCTATCTAAGGTGTCAGCCACCAACAAGACATGGTAACCTATCTAAGGTGTCAGCCAACAACAAGACATGGTAAACTTTCTAAGGTGTCAGCTGTCAACAAGACATGGTAACCTATCTAAGGTGTCAGCTGTCAACAAGACATGGTAAACTATCTAAGGTGTCAGCTGTCAACAAGACATGGTAACCTATCTAAGGTGTCAGCTGTCAACAAGACATGGTAAACTATTTAAGGTGTCAGCCACCAACAAGACATGGTAACCTATCTAAGGTGTCAGCTGTCAACAAGACATGGTAACCTATCTAAGGTGTCAGCCACCAACAAGACATGGTAAACTATCTATGGTGTCAGCCACAAACAAGGCTTGTCGTTCACCAACACTGTGTCTAGGGGGACCCTAGCAGCCTACCACCAAACCTGATCATAGACTAGTAGAGGAATAAGGCTAAGGCTTGGAACTAGCTGAGTCAATAACTGTCCATGGTGCTGAATCCTAGCTGACTCTTAGTCTCTGTATTTTTGTTTGTTTGTTTTGCCCTCTGGAAGCTGTTGTTTGTGACATCATGTATAGATACATGTATAGAGGCCACACTGCTTCTCTCTCCAGCCGTTTGATCTCTGACAGATCACATGTGACATAATCCTTTTGGTTTGCTTTCCCTGTTTTCACTGTCTTATTACATTAATAGTTTGAGTCTCACGTTTAGTGGCCCTCCCTCCCTCCCTCCCCTTCCTTCCAAATCATACAAACCCCTCTTTCCTCCCCATCCCCATTTTCTTCCTCACTCCATCTTATGCTCCTCTGCTCAAGTGGGAGTCACAATCTTTTTGTTTGTCGAACTCCATTCCCTCTTCGTGGCCTAATGCTCTGCTCTTACTGCCCCAGGCTTTCTTCTTGGTTGACGAGGCTGATTCAAGTACATGTACCAATTATCCCAGTTACCCTCGGCAGTAGAATAAGCCCTCGTCCTCCCCTCCAGACTCCTCCAAATCAACCTGGAGAGCCCAAGGTCTGGACTGTGTGTGCGTGCGTGTTCATGTGTGTGTGTCAGACAGAGACTGAAATTGGGGAGGGGTGATTGCGGGCACTCATATGTAGGGCAGATAGGGTTTCTGTCATCATAGTGGACGTGAGATGCCAAAGTCAGTCTTAGTTAAATACAGTCATTAAGACCCAATCATTCAAACCTCCAGTCCTCAGATCCTCCAAACCCCCCAATCCTCCAATTGTACAATCATCCAATCATCCAATCATCCAATCCCCTAATCCTCCAATCCCCTAATCCTCCAATCCTCCAATGTCCTAATGCTCCAGTCCTCCAATCATCTGTTCCTCCAATCCTTCAGTCCTCCAATCATCCAATCTTCCAATCCTTACCCATAGGACCTGCTCACATGGACATGAAATGAAAAAGTCCCTGAGACAGGCATCATCTACTTATTTCTCTCCCTCTAGCTCTTCCTCCTTCTCTCTCTCAATTCAATTCAATTTAAACATATGTTAATTAACATTTCCAAAGCAAGTGAAATAGATATTAAACAAATGTCTCTCTCTGTCTCTCTCTGTCTGTCTGTCTCTCTGTCTCTCTCTCAGTCGCTGGGCTGGTGTTATCTTTACTCTGCATGGCATCTTTAGAAATGCACATGTGACATTTAAACTTTTTTTGAGGTAGTCACTGATGTTGATTAATTGTGAATGAGGCTTTTTATTTTACAGGGCATTTTGTAGAAAAAGAGAGAGAAAGAGACAAGACAGAGAAAGAAAGATGGACAGAGAAAAATAAAGAAAGAGGGCACTGTTAATATAGGCTTGTGCTGTGCCTACTACTCCAGATACAATACCAGTGAGATGATCACAAGAGACAAGTCTGCTTGCATACATGGAAAGTCTGGAAATGTCAACTTTGTTTTAGGTCACATGTACAACTCAAAGGTATCACCAGTGTAGTTCTCTGACTTTAGGCCCCTGACTTAGCTGAAGCTTCCCAGAGCTTCTCAGAAATGGTTTACTCAAGGGTTGATATGTCCGTTGGATTCACACAGAGGTAGATGACTTGAGTATAAGAGAGGGCAGTGAGGGATTAAATGATAAGGTACCATAGTAAGAGGAAGCCTTGACATCCAGCTGTAACAGAGTTAAAGCCACTGTGTATTCAAGCTACTATGCATTTTATGCAGACTAATGTCTATGCATTTTTCCAGATAGCTTTTCCACACAAGCACCTACACGTGCACACACACACACACACACACACACACACTCACTCACACACACTCACACACAGTATTAGCATATTCAAGGAGTAATTTCTGAAATGCATTCCACCTAACAGCATGTGTTCTTTCCGCTGTCGACTGCATTCTCCAGGAGAGAGACTGCTTTCGAAGGAGAACAGGGAGAACGGAGAGAACGGAAAGAACGGAGAGAGCGGAGAGAGCGGAGAGAGAGAAAGCTCAGCCTTGCATGGTGTTGCTCAGCCTTGCATGGTGTTGCTCAGCCTTGCATGGTGGTGCTGCCGATAGCGGAGCTAGCAGCTCGTTGAAGCAGGATCAGTTGGTTAACTAATATTTGATTTGTTCCTCGACTGCCTCAGAGGCATTGAGCTCAGTCAGTGTATTTGATCCGGGGAAGAGCAGCTGTAACTTGTTAGGTGTACAGTAGATCAGAACACTGTGGATATTTCTCTGTACATTCTAAGGTAGCATAATGTAAGTCAAACGGTTAATTAAAAGGGCAATGGGGCGGCTAATACCATGATTGTTACAGCATTAATTGACTGTTTTACTGACAATGCTGCTGTTATTGAGTCATTCTGGGCTAAAAATAGCATTTTCGAACAGTAAATGACAAAAATGTAAATGTTCCATTCCTCCACACCGGCCTGTACAGGCCAAGCTCCTCAGATCCTCTTCCCAGCATTAAACAACCTGGTAGAGGATGAGTCTACAGCCGTCAGAGAAATAACTTTCTATCATTCTATCTCAAGGCCATCAGCCTGTTAAACAGCCGTCAGAGATCTATCTGTCATTCTATCGCAAGGCCATCAGACTGTTAAAACCTCTCTGGGATAGGCGGGACGCTTGCGTCCCACTTGGCCAATAGCCAGGGAAAATGCAGAACGCCAAATTCAAATAAAATGATATAAAAATCAAACTTTCATTAAATCACACATGTAAGATACCAAATTAAAGCTACACTCGTTGTGAATCCAGCCAATATGTCAGATTTCAAAAAGGCTTTTCGGCGAAAGCATAAGTTGCTATTATCTGATGATAGGACAACAGTAAACAAAGAGAGTGTAGCATATTTCAACCCTGCAGGCGCAACACAAAACGCAGTAATAAAATATAAATCATGCCTTACCTTTGACGAGCTTCTTTTGTTGGCACTCCAATATGTCCCATAAACATCACAAATGGTCCTTTTGTTCGATTAATTCCGTCCATATACATCCAAAATGTCCATTTATTTGGCGCGTTTGATCCAGAAAAAAACAGCTTCCAATTTGCGCAACGTCACTACAAAATATCTAAAAATTACCTCTAAACTTTGCCAAAACATTTCAAACTACTTTTGTAATACAACTTTAGGTATTTTTAAACGTTAATAATCGATCAAATTGAAGACGGGTCTATCTGTTTTCAATACAGGAGGACAACAAACTAACACTACTTTTCTAGTCTTGCGCAACTCTCAAACAGTACACATAACGTTACACTGATTCCAGATGGCCGTACTTCTTCATTGCACAAAGGAATAAACTCAACCAATTTCCAAAGACTGGTGACATCCAGTGGAAGCAGTAGGAACTAAAAACAAGTCACTTAGAAATCTGGTATCCCAATGAAATCTCATTGAACAGACAGTGACCTCAAAAAAAAACAATCTGAATGGTTAGTCCTCGTGGTTTTGCCTGCTACATAAGTTCTGTTATACTCACAGACATGATTCAAACCGTTTTAGAAACTTCAGAGTGTTTTCTATCCAAATCTACTAATAATATGCATATCTTATATTCTGGGGATGAGTAGAAGGAAGTTGAAATTGGGCACGCTATTTATCCAAAAGTGAAAATGCTGCCCCCTATCCTAGAGAAGTTTTAAACAGCCATCAGAGATCTCGGGTCAAGCTCTTCATAATATACTGTCTCATATACACTGACTGGACAACATTTTAGGAACACTTGGCTCTTTCCATGACATAGACTGACCAGGTGAATCCAGGTGAAAGCTTTGCTCCCTTCTTAATGTCACCTGTTAAATCCACTTTAATCAGTGTAGATGAAAGGGAGGAGACAGGTTAAAGAATGATTTTTAAGTCTTGAGACAATTGAGACATGGATTGTGTATGTGTGCCATTCAGAGGGTGAATGGGCAAGACAAAAGATTTAAGTGCCTTTGAAAGGAGGTATGATAGTAGGTCCCAGGTGCACCGGTTTGTGTCAAGAACTGCAATGCTGCTGAGTTTTTTCAAGCTCAACAGTTTCCCGTGTGTATCAAGAATGGTCCACCACCCAAAGGACATCCCATCAACTTGACACAGCTGTGAGAAGTATTGGAGTCAACATGGGCCAGCATCCCTGTGAAACACTTTTAACACCTTGTAGAGTTAATGCCCTGACAAATCGAGGCTGTTCTGAGGGCAAAAGGAGGTGCAACTCAATTTTAGGAAGGTGTCCCCAATGTTTTGTACACTCAGTTTACAATAAACCAGAACCATGCCATCTCCTTATCCTGCAAACCAACACACACACACACACACACACACACACACACACACACACACACACACACACACACACACACACACACACACACACACACACACACACACACACACACACACCACTGAGTATACACACATAATCCTAAACACAGGATGATATAACATGTTTTCAGCAGGGTTTTCAGCAGGGTTTTCAGCAGGGTTTTCAGCAGGGTTTTCAGCAGGGTTTTGGCCAGAAGTCATGGGGAGGAGCGCTTTCTTTTATGACACACTGGTAGAGACCAAGTGGTTAGATGATGTTACAGTTGGAACGGACTGGAGAGGGTTGAAGTGGCTGCATTTAAATTTTAGTCATTTAGCAGAGCGACTTACAATTAGAGCATAGTCAGTACATTCATCTTCAGATAGCTATGTGGGACAACCACATATCACAGTCATAGTCAGTACATTTATCTTGAGAGAGCTATGTGGGACAACCACATATCACAGTCATAGTCAGTACATTTATCTTGAGAGAGCTATGTGGGACAACCACATATCACAGTCATAGTAAGTACATTGTTCCTCAATAAAGTAGCTAGCTATCAAGAATGTCCGAACTAGTAAGTGGGAGAAAAGTCAAGTGTTAGTTCACAAAAGTTTTTGATTTTAGATCTCTGTGTTCATCTCATCTTGTGTTCTTCCTCAACCAGCTCTCACAGTCTCACGTCAGATTTAGACTTTCATCCATGTTCCGCGTCCACAACACCCTAGCAAAACCCAAACCTACTTGAAGGTAACAGCGCTCTCCCGACATCCTCAGACATGGATGTACGTCGAACACTGACTTGTATCACGGTGTGATCTGGCTGGCTGCAGTGACATAAGGAGACATGAGGAGTTGATGAGGAAATGGCAGTGCTTGCAGTTTTTCTTTCATGCTCAGAGCAGGCCTCCTTTGGGAGCTGTCCCAGACTTTTCTCCCTGAGAGCAGACCTCCTTTGGGAGTTGTTCCAGACGTGTCTCCCTGAGAGCAGGCCTCCTTTGGGAGCTGTTCCAGACTTGTCTCCCTGAGAGCAGGCCTCCTTTGGGAGCTGTTCCAGACTTGTCTCCCTGAGAGCAGACCTCCTTTGGGAGCTGTTCCAGACGCTCCGCACTGCTAAAGCTAACTCTCTCTCCTCTGCTCTCATCCTCCTAGACCTATCGGCTGCCTTCGATACTGTGAACCATCAGATCCTCCTCTCCACCCTCTCCGAGTTGGGCATCTCCGGCGCGGCCCACGCTTGGATTGCGTCCTACCTGACAGGTCGCTCCTACCAGGTGGCGTGGCGAGAATCTGTCTCCTCACCACGTGCTCTCACCACTGGTGTCCCCCAGGGCTCTGTTCTAGGCCCTCTCCTATTCTCGCTATACACCAAGTCACTTGGCTCTGTCATAACCTCACATGGTCTCTCCTATCATTGCTATGCAGACGACACACAATTAATCTTCTCCTTTCCCCCTTCTGATGACCAGGTGGCGAATCGCATCTCTGCATGTCTGGCAGACATATCAGTGTGGATGACGGATCACCACCTCAAGCTGAACCTCGGCAAGACGGAGCTGCTCTTCCTCCCGGGGAAGGACTGCCCGTTCCATGATCTCGCCATCACGGTTGACAACTCCATTGTGTCCTCCTCCCAGAGCGCTAAGAACCTTGGCGTGATCCTGGACAACACCCTGTCGTTCTCAACTAACATCAAGGCGGTGGCCCGTTCCTGTAGGTTCATGCTCTACAACATCCGCAGAGTACGACCCTGCCTCACACAGGAAGCGGCGCAGGTCCTAATCCAGGCACTTGTCATCTCCCGCCTGGATTACTGCAACTCGCTGTTGGCTGGGCTCCCTGCCTGTGCCATTAAACCCCTACAACTCATCCAGAACGCCGCAGCCCGTCTGGTGTTCAACCTTCCCAAGTTCTCTCACGTCACCCCGCTCCTCCGCTCTCTCCACTGGCTTCCAGTTGAAGCTCGCATCCGCTACAAGACCATGGTGCTTGCCTACGGAGCTGTGAGGGGAACGGCACCTCAGTACCTTCAGGCTCTGATCAGGCCCTACACCCAAACAAGGGCACTGCGTTCATCCACCTCTGGCCTGCTCGCCTCCCTACCACTGAGGAAGTACAGTTCCCGCTCAGCCCAGTCAAAACTGTTCGCTGCTCTGGCACCCCAATGGTGGAACAAACTCCCTCACGACGCCAGGACAGCGGAGTCAATCACCACCTTCCGGAGACACCTGAAACCCCACCTCTTTAAGGAATACCTAGGATAGGATAAAGTAATCCTTCTGACCCCCCCCCCCCCCCCCTTAAAAGATTTAGATGCACTATTGTAAAGTGGCTGTTCCACTGGATGTCATAAGGTGAATGCACCAATTTGTAAGTCGCTCTGGATAAGAGCGTCTGCTAAATGACTTAAATGTATGTAAATGTAAATGTAAATGTGTCTCCCTGAGAGCAGGCCTCCTTTGGGAGCTGTTCCAGACTTGTCTCCCCGAGAGCAGACCTCCTTTGGGAGCTGTCCCAGATTTTTCTCCCTGAGAGCAGACCTCCTTTGGGAGCTGTTCCAGACGTGTCTCCCTGAGAGCAGACCTCCTTTGGGAGCTGTTCCAGACGTGTCTCCCTGAGAGCAGGCCTCCTTTGGGAGCTGTTCCAGACTTGTCTCCCTGAGAGCAGAACTCCTTTGGGAGCTGTTCCAGACGTGTCTCCCTGAGAGCAGGCCTCCTTTGGGAGCTGTTCCAGACTTGTCTCCCCGAGAGCAGGCCTCCTTTGGGAGCTGTTCCAGACGTGTCTCCCTGAGAGCAGGCCTCCTTTGGGAGCTGTTCCAGACTTGTCTCCCCGAGAGCAGGCCTCCTTTGGGAGCTGTTCCAGACTTGTCTCCCTGAGAGCAGACCTCCTTTGGGAGCTGTCCCAGATTTTTCTCCCTGAGAGCAGACCTCCTTTGGGAGCTGTTCCAGACGTGTCTCCCTGAGAGCAGGCCTCCTTTGGGGGTTGTTCCAGACTTGTCTCCCTGAGAGCAGACCTCCTTTGGGAGCTGTCCCAGACTTTTCTCCCTGAGAGCAGACCTCCTTTGGGAGCTGTTCCAGACGTGTCTCCCTGAGAGCAGGCCTCCTTTGGGGGTTGTTCCAGACTTGTCTCCCTGAGAGCAGACCTCCTTTGGGAGCTGTCCCAGACTTTTCTCCCTGAGAGCAGACCTCCTTTGGGAGCTGTTCCAGACTTGTCTCCCTGAGAGCAGACCTCCTTTGGATGCTGTTCCAGACTTTTCTCCCTGAGAGCAGACCTCCTTTGGGCGCTGTCCCAGACTCTACTCTCTGAGTGCAGGCCTCCTTTGGGAGCTGTTCCAGACGTGTCTCCCTGAGAGCAGACCTCCTTTGGATGCTGTTCCAGACTCTACTCCCTGAGAGCAGGCCTCCTTTGGGAGCTGTTCCAGACGTGTCTCCCTGAGAGCAGACCTCCTTTGGGAGCTGTTCCAGACGTGTCTCCCTGAGAGCAGGCCTCCTTTGGAAGCTGTTCCAGACTCTACTCTCTGAGAGCAGACCTCCTTTGGAAGCTGTTCCAGACTCTACTCTCTCAGAGCAGGCCTCCTTTGGGAGCTGTTCCAGACTTGTCTCCCTGAGAGCAGACCTCCTTTGGGAACTGTCCCAGACTCTACTCTCTGAGAGCAGACCTCCTTTGGGAGCTGTCCCAGACTCTACTCTCTGAGAGCAGACCTCCTTTGGGAGCTGTCCCAGACTCTACTCTCTGAGAGCAGACCTCCTTTCGGAGCTGTTCCAAACGTGTCTCCCTCAGAGCTTGTGTTTGGAGGTTTGTAGATTTTGGAGGTGTAAGGCTGCTTTGCTTTCAGTCACACAAGCTACTGTAGTCACACTGTCCAAATGGGATCACTGCACATCATACGTCTTTCACTCACTCACACTCTATTCCCATTGACAGTTTGAATCATTGTTAGCAGCACACAGGTTCCCCTTCATTATCTGACCGTGTGCTTTTAGCCCTGGAACTGAGCTGTTGAACACAAAAATACATCATTGATTTTATGGCACTGTTACAGTTTTACATTTCTTGTGTAACCAAATCTATATTTTGTATTGGAAACCTGTAATGTATTGTTCCGTTGTCTTGTATGAGTGACAGTAGTCCTCTCTAACCAGTTATAATAACAGCTCTATAACCAGGTACCCTAACAACTCTATAACCAGGTATCATAACAGCTCTATAGTCAGGTATCATAACAGTTCTATAGTCAGGTATCATAACAGCTCTATAGTCAGGTATCATAACAGCTCTATAGTCAGGTATCATAACAGCTCTATAGTCAGGTATTATAACAGCTCTATAACCAGGTATCATAACAGCTCTATAACCAGGTACCCTAACAGCTCTATAACCAGGTATCATAACAGCTCTATAACCAGGTACCCTAACAGCTCTATAACCAGGTATCATAACAGCTCTATAACCAGGTATCATAACAGCTCTATAACCAGGTATCATAACAGCTCTATAACCAGGTACCCTAACAGCTCTATAACCAGGTATCATAACAGCTCTATAACCAGGTACCCTAACAGCTCTATAACCAGGTATCATAACAGCTCAATAGTATCATAATAGCTCTATAGTCAGGTATCATAACAGCTCTATAGCCAGGTACCCTAACAGCTATATAACCAGGTATCATAACAGCTCTATAACCAGGTATCATAACTCTATAGTCAGGTATCATAACAGCTCTATAACCAGGTATCATAACAGCTATATAACCAGGTGTCATAACAGCTCTATAGTATCACAATAGTTGTAAAGTAAGGCATCATAACAGCTCAATAGTATCATAATAGCTGTATAGTCAGGTATCATAACAGCTCTATAACAGCTCTATAACCAGGTATCATAACATCTCTATAACCAAGTATCATAACAGCTCTATAACCAGGTACTCTAACAGCTCTATAACCAGGTATCATAACAGCTCTATAACCAGATATCATAACAGCTCTATAACCACGTATCATAACAGCTCTATAACCAGGTATCATAACAGCTCTATAACCAGGTATCATAACAGCTCTATAACCATGTATCATAACAGCTCTATAGTCAGGTATCATAACAGCTCTATAACCAGGTACCCTAACAGCTCTATAACCAGGTATCATAACAGCTCAATAGTATCATAATAGCTGTATAGTCAGGTATCATAACAGCTCTATAACCAGGTATCATAACAGCTATATAACCAGGTATCATGACAGGTCTATAACCAGGTATCATAACAGCTCTATAACCAGGTATCATAACAGGCAGCTCAGCTTATATGTATTCATTCATCTTATACAACCTTCAGATGTAAACCTGACAGCTGGGAAATGTACACATTAAGATATATAGTTATGCTTGTTTCCTGTCCATCATGAAAACACCACATGATACTCGACATGTGTCACATTGTTCGTAATAATGATGGTCGGACCAAGGCGCAGGGTATGTAGAGTTCCACAACATTTTAATGAATAAAGTGAAACTTAAGCTAAGGCAAAAACAAATAAAGAATAAACGAACCGTGACGACAATGCAGTGCTTAACAGGCAACTAAACATAAACAATATCCCATAACCCACATGTGGAAAAAATGCTACTTAATAAGTATGATCCCCAATTAGAGACAACGATAACCAGCTGCCTTTAATTGGGAATCATACAAATCACCAACATAGAAAATAAACCTAGAACCCCACATAGAAAATTAAAAACTAGAACAACCCCCCAGTCACGCCCTGACCTACTCTACCATAGAAAATAAAAGCTTTCTATGGTCAGGACGTGACAACATGACTGTCCCTTAAGTTTCCACGGACCATTCCCACATTCTCAAAAATAGAAATATTGTTTAATTCTCCAATTTTGGGGATTAGGAGTTTTGGGAAGGAAAATGTATTTGTTCTCCATAGGCTCTCTCCATGCATACTCCATGGCAGCGAAGAGAGAGAGAGTTTCTAGCAGGAATTTATGACAGTTGTAAAACCTGATTTGGGAGAGAGAGTGAGAGAGGGGAGAGCCACGATATACACCTCAAAAGGACCACATCGTGACATAAGTCTGACTTACTGCAAATTAAGAAATTATGTGACTAAACTTAACAAAAATAAGAAGAAAAAACTGTATTATAATCAATGCTATAAAGAATGATGGAAAACGTTGTAGTTTTTTAAATAAAATTATGGGTAGAAAGACAAATGCAACTCCATCTTTCATTGAATCAGATGGCTTATTCATCACAAAACAATTTGATGTTGCCAATTACTTAATTAGAAAAGTGGCCAAATTCAGGAACTGCCAACATTGAACAGTGAGGCATCGTAATCATGCATCAAAATCTAATAAATAATGAATGGAAAGCATTGTACTGGTTGCTGCCATCAGATTGCTGCTAGCTCTTAGCAAACTGTTGGAAAAAATTGTATTTCACCAAATACAATGTTATATCTTTGTAAAGAAATTAACAGACAGCATGCTTATAGAGAAGGGCAACCAACATGTACTGCACTGACACAAATTACTGATGATTGGTTGAAAGACATTGATAACAAGAAGATTGTGGGAGCTGTTCAATACTATTGACCATTATTAACCTGTTTTGGCTGCAGGGGCAGTATTGAGTAGCCAGATAAAAGGTGCCCATTTCAAACGGCCTCGTACTCAATTCTTGCTCGTAAAATATGCATATTATTATTACTATTGGATAGAAAACACTCTCTAGTTTCTAAAACCGTTCGAATTATATCTGTGAGTAAAACAGAACTCATTTTGCAGCAAACTTCCTGACAGGAAGTGGAAAGTCTGAAATTGAGGCTCTGTTCTAGGGGCTGCCTATTAAAGTCCTTGTTATTTATTAGTTTAGATGCACTTCATACGTCTTCCACTAGATGTCGACAAGGAGTGAGAGAAGAAATGGAGTGTGTAACTTGATCTGGACTCGAATTACAGCTCTTGGAATGACGTGTCCCCCATTTCCTGTTTTCAGGAAGGCGCGAAGAGGGACCTGGATTTGCCTTTTGAAAAGCTGTCGTTATAGGCGACTACTATCTCCGGCTTTGATTTTATTTGATACATGTGACCATATCATCGTAAAGTATGTTTTTTCAATATAGTTTAATCAGATTATTGAATTTTTTTCGGGAGTTTTGCCGTGTTCCGTTCTCTTCCGTTTGTTGACATGGAGAGATTCGTGCCACTTGGCTAGTGTGCTTGCTAAATCGAGAGGGAAAGAGGCCGTTCTAAATCCAAACAACGATTGTTCTTGACAAAGGACACCTTGTACAACATTCTGATGGAAGATCAGCAAAAGTAGGAAACATTTTATGATGCTATTTCATATATCGTACATGTGAACTAGTCGTCGGCGCCCAGCTTTTGGGTACTCTAGCTATACCGAAGCTGTATGTCGAAATGAAGTTATTTTTAGAATTCTAACACGGCGATTGCATTAAGAACTAGTGGATCTATCATTTCCTATACAACATGCATTTTTTAGTTATGTTTATGAATAGCTATTTGGTCAGAATATGTGTGTCAGAAAAAGTGTCAGAAAAAAATCCGGACGTTGTGGGAAAAAGTAGCTACGTTAGCACAATGTATAACCATTGATTTCATCTCTAAATATGCACATTTTCGAACAAAACATAAGTGTATGTATAACCTGATGTTATCTTCTAGTTCCTCCCAAACCCGGATCCGGGAGCACCCCCACCAGTAAAAAAAGCTGACTAGCATAGCCTAGCATAGCGTCACAAGTAAATACTAGCATCTAAATATCATTAAATCACAAGTCCAAGACACCAGATGAAAGATACACATCTTGTGAATCCAGACATCATTTCTGATTTTTAAAATGTTTTACAGGGAAGACACAATATGTAAATCTATTAGCTAACCACGTTAGCAAAAGACACCATTTTCTTTACTCCACCAGTTTTTTACTACATCAGTAGCTATCACAAATTCGACCAAATAAAGATATAAATAGCCACTAACCAAGAAACAAATTCATCAGATGACAGTCTGATAACATATTTATTGTATAGCATATGTTTTGTTAGAAAAATGTGCATATTTCAGGTATAAATCATAGTTTACCATTGCAGCCACCATCACAACTCGACTAGAATAACTACAGAGAGCAACGTGTATTACCTAATTACTCATCATAAAACATTTCTTAAAAATACACAGCGTACAGCAATTGAAAGACACAGATCTTGTGAATCCAGACAATATTTCAGATTTTCTAAGAGTTTTACAGCGAAAACACAATATAGCGTTATATTAGCTTAGCACATGTGCAAACATCACCCCAGCATTGATTCAAGGCAAAAAGAGCGATAACGTATAAACCACCAAAAGATATTAATTTTTTCACTAACCTTCTCAGAATTCTTCAGATGACAGTCCTATAACATCATATTACACAATGCATATAGAGTTTGTTCGAAAATGTGCATATTTAGCGGCACAAATCATGGTTATACAATGAGAAAAGTAGCAAAGCTGCCCAGAAAATGGCAGGAGAAATCTTTGAAGAGGCACCTAATCTAATCAGTAACTATTCCAAAACTTGACTAAAAAATACAGGTTGGACAGCAATTGAAAGACAAATTAGTTCTTAATGCAATCGCTGAATTACATTTTTAAAATTAACGTTACTTCAAGCATACAGCGTGCGCTAAAGCGAGACGCACCGAAATTCATGGCGGAATTATTATCTGACATTTGTCAACATAAGTATGAATTAACAGCATAAAGACTGCTTACTATTAGCTGAGCTTCCATCAGAATCTTGGGCGAGGTGTCCTTTCTCCAGAACAATCGTCTTTGGGTTGAAAGATGTCCTCTTGTCCGGTCGAAATAGCCGCTAATGTTAGCCGCCAACTGGAGAGGTGTCCAACTCGTGAAAGCGCATGACAAAGAAATCCCAGAAAATCGCAATAAACTGCTATAAACTGCTAAGTCGGTTTAAATTAACTACCTTATGATGTCTTTAACACCTATAACGAATAAAAACATGACCGGAGATATAGAACTACTAAAACGAAAGCTTTTGCAGGACGCCATTGTGATGTCTTCATGCGTCAAGCGCACTGTTGAAAAGGACGGTCCTTCCGCTCCAGGGTCTTATATAAGATCCCAGATTGCGCAATCCACTCCATTCAAATTCTCCCCGCTTACTGACATCTAGAGGAAGACGTATGCAGTGCATGTAGCCCCATAGCTTGCATGGGGACTTATAAACTGACCTCAGAACAGGGACCTCGATTTCTGAAATCTCACTCCCTGACAGGAAAAGTGCTGCAGAATGAGTTCTGTTTCACTCAGAGAAATAATTCAAACGGTTTTAGAAACTAGAGAGTGTTTTCTATCCAATAGTAATAATAATATGCATATTGTATGAGCAAGAATTGAGTACGAGGCAGTTTAATTTGGGAACACATTTTTCCAAAGTCGAAATAGCACCCCCCATAGGCTCAAGAGGTTATAGGACTGTCATCTGATGAAGAATATCAAGGTTAGTCAAAAATTATATATCTTTTACTGGTTTGTTACGATCGCTAACTTTTACTGCTGGGAAATGGCTTGTGTTTTTGGCTATTGTGGTAAGCTAATATAACGCTATATTGTGTTTTCGCTGTAAAACACTTAATAAATCGGAAATATTGTCTGGAATCACAAGATGCCTGTCTTTCATTTGCTGTACACTATGTATTTTTCAGAAATGTTTTATGATGAGTATTTAGGTATTTGGCGTTGGTGTCTGTAATTATTCTGTCTGCTTTCGGTGCAATTTCTGATTGTAGCTGCAATGTAAACTATGATTTATACCTGAAATATGCACATTTTTCGAACAAAACATAGATTTATTGAATAACATGTTATAAGACTGTCATCTGATGAAGTTGTTTGTTGGTTAGTTTGGTTGGTTCTTGGTTAGTTAGGTTGGCTTTGTGCATGCTACCTGTGCTGTGAAAAATGTCTGTCCTTTTTTGTATTTGGTGGTGAGCTAACATAAATATACGTGCTGTTTTCGCTGTAAAACATTTAAAAAATCGGACATGTTGGCTGGATTCACAAGATGTGTACCTTTCATTTGCTGTATTGGACTTGTTAATGTGTGAAAGCTAAATATTTCCAAAAAATATATTTTGAATTTCGCGCCCTGCACTTGAAGTGGCTGTTGTCATATTGTGGGCGGCCTCGGGCTTGCAGCCAGAAGAAGTTAAAAAGACGTATGTGTTACGGCTTTTTATCCCCTGCCATATAGTGGAATCAGAGCTATCTGTCACGGATCCCTCCGGAACTGTCATTACGCACACCTGGTCCCTATTCCCAGTGATTAGTAATTGTATAAGTGTGCCCTGGTTTACCATTGTGATCGTCCTCTCGTCGGGGGGAGGGGGTACTGTCACGGATTTGGCTTTCGTGCCACGTATATTGTGCAGATGATAAGGGGTCTCGTCCCGTGTGATAATCATTGTGCGATTGTGTATGTATTCGTGGTGCTCCTCGCTTTTTTGTTTGGGTTTCTACCCTGTGTTTTGTATACGTGTTTGTTTGGTCTTCGTCCCCGTGCCTTTACACGGCCCGCTGTAATTTGGTAAATAAAAACACCTATTACGCATTCCTACACCTGTCTCCCGACCCATTTTTACCAACGTGACACTATCTATCTAATAGAACTTAAAGGGTTTTCTTTAACTTCTTTGGGCTGCAGGGGCAGTATTGAGTAACTTGGATGAAAGGTGCCCATTTCAAACGGCCTCGTACTCAATTCTTGCTCGTACAATATGCATATTATTATTACTATTGGATAGAAAACACTCTCAAGTTTCTAAAACCGTTTGAATTATATCTGTGAGTAAAACAGAACTCATTTTGCAGCAAACTTCCTGTCAGAAAGTGAAAAATCTCAAATCGAGGCTCTGTTCCAGGCCCTCCCTATCATTTTGCTTGAGATTTATGACTATACATGCACTTCATACGCCTTCCACTAGATGTCAATAGGCTGTGAGAGGTGAAATGGAGTGTATAGGTATTTCTATGGTGAAAAGAGGCCTCTTGGAATGACAGGACCCCAATTTCCTCTGTTCAGGATGACGCGGGATGGACATCAGCTTTGGCTTCTGAAAAGCTTTCCCTATAGACGTGTAATATCTCCGGCTTTGATTTTATTTGATAAATGTGACAATATCATCGTAAAGTATGTTTTTTCAATATAGTTTAATCAGATTATTGAATTTTTTTCGGGAGTTTTGGCGTGTTCCGTTCTTTGCGTTTGTTGACGATGGACAGCTTAGCGCCACTTGGCTAGTTTTGCTTGGTAATTCGAGAGGGAAAAATGACATTCTAAATCCAAACAACGATTGTTCTCGACAAAGGACCACTTGTACAACATTCTGATGGAAGATCAGCAAAAGTAGGACCCATTTATGATGTTATTTCCTATTTCTGTGGAAAATGTGTCGTTGTGTTTTCCGCTTTGATTTTGGGCGCTCTCTCGCAATAACGTAAGCTGGATGTCGTACTGAAGTTATTTTTAGAATTCTAACACGGCGATTGCATTAAGAACTAAGCTATCTTTAATTTGCTGTCCAACATGTATTTTTTAGTAACGTTTATGAATAGTTATTTGATTAGATTAGGTGCCTCCAAGATTTCTCCGGACATTGTTATTGCATTTTGCCTAGTATTCACATTGTATAACCACGATTTGTGCCGCTAAATATGCACATTTTCGAACAAACAATATATGTATTGTGTAATATGATGTTATAGGACTGTCATCTGATGAATTTTGAGAAGGTTAGTGAAATAATTAATATATTTTGCTGGTTTATTCGTTATCGCTACTGTTGGCTTGAATCAATGCTGTTGTGTTTTTGGCTATTGTGGTAAGCTAATATAATGCTATATTGTGTTTTCGCTGTAAAACACCTAAAGAATCGGAAATATTGGCTGGATTCACAAGATGTTTGTCTTTAATTTGCTGTACACCATGTATTTTTCATAAATGTTTTATGATGAGTATTTAGGTATTTCAATTTGGTCTCTGTCATTGTTCTAGCTGCTTCGGTGCTATTTCCGATTGTAGCTGCAATGTAAAACTATGATTTATACCTCAAATATGCACATTTTTCGAACAAAACATAGATTTATTGTATAACTTGTTATAAGACTGTCATCTGATGAAGTTGTTTCTTGGTTAGTTTGGTTGGTTCTTGGTTAGTTAGGTTGGTTTTGTGCAAGCTACCTGTGCTGTGAAAAATGTCTGTGCTTTTTTGTATTTGGTGGTGAGCTAACATAAATATACGTGGTGTTTTCGCTGTAAAACATTTTAAAAATCGGACATGTTGGATGGATTCACAAGATGTGTATCTTTCACTTGCTGTATTGGACTTGTTAATGTGTGAAAGTTAAATATTTCTAAAAAATATCTTTTGAATTTCGCGCCCTGCACTTGGACGGGCTGTTGTCATAAGTGTACCGACACCGGGCTGCAGCCATAACAGGTTAATGGAAGCTTCTCTTATGTCAAACATGTAGAATGTGATGTACCTCATGGCAGCTCTCTTGGCCCTCTATGTTTTGACCTAGTTTCCATGATTTTAATATCCACGAAAACAAGACACAATACAAAATAACAAAAGAACTAACAGCTGCCTGCCTGCCCAGCGCCGTCTGAGCTGCCTGCCTGCCCAGCGCCGTCTGAGCTGCCTGCCTGCCCAGCGCCATCTGAGCTGCCTGCCTGCCCAGCGTCATCTGAGCCGCCCGTCTGTCCCGAGCCGTCAGAGCCGCCCGTCTGTCCCGAGCCATTAGAGCCGTCTGTCAGTCAGGAGCCGCTAGAGCCGTCCGTCAGTCAGGAGCTGCCAGAGCCGCCAGCCAGCCAGGAGCTGCCAGAGCCGCCAGCCAGCCAGGAGCTGCCAGAGCCGCCAGTCAGCCAGGACCTGCCAGAGCCGCCAGCCAGCCAGGAGCTGCCAGAGCCAGTCAGCCAGGACCTGCCAGAGCCGTCAGTCAGCCAGGACCTGCCAGAGCCGTCAGTCAGCCAGGACCTGCCAGAGCCGTCAGTCAGCCAGGACCTGCCAGAGCTGTCAGTCAGCCAGGACCTGCCAGAGCTGTCAGTCAGCCAGGACCTGCCAGAGCCGTCAGTCAGCCAGGACCTGCCGGAGCCGTCAGTCAGCCGGGAGCTGCCGGAGCTGCCTGTCAAGCCGGCGATGCCGGAATTGCCTTTTACTCCCGCGCTGCCGGAGTCGTCTTGCACTCCGGTGCTGCCGGAGTATCCTGTCCATTCGGGACCCATGGCTAGGGTCCCCAGGCCAAGGTCGGCGGTGAGGATCGCCGCTCATAAGAGGCCACGGGGGCGGTTAAAGAAGTGGACAAAAACAATGGTGAAATGGGGTCCACGTCCCGCGCCAGAGCCGCCACTGCGGACAGACGCCTACCCAGACCCTCCCCTAGAGTTTTAGGTGGTGCGTCTGGAGTTCGCACCTTTGGGGGGGGGGGGGGGGGTACTGTCACGTTCTGACCTTTCTTTCCTTTGTTTTATCTTTATTTAGTAGGGTCAGGGCGTGAGTTGGGGTGGGCTGTCTATGTGTGTTTTTCTATGTTGGGGTTTTGTGTTCGGCCTGGTATGATTCTCAATCAGAGGCAGCTGTCAATCGTTGTCCCTGATTGAGAATCATACTTAGGCAGCCTGGGTTTCACGTTTGGTTTGTGGGTGTTTGTTTCCTGTGTCAGTGTTTGTGCCACACGGGACTGTTACGGTTAGTTCTTTTGTTATTTTGTATTGTGTCTTGTTTTCGTGGATATTAAAATCATGGAAACTTACCACTCTGCTTATTGGTCCTCCGATCCTTCTCGCCTCTCCTCGTCCGATGAGGAGGAAGTGTCACGATCGTCTTGCTAAGAGAGTGAGGACCAAAATGCAGCGTGTGGAAAGTAAATCTTCTTTATTAAAGAAAGAAGACGAAAACGACACGAACACTATACAAAACAACAAAACAGACGACCTTGAAGCTATTCAAACATAAGTGCTGACACTAAACACTTAGACATAGACAATTACCCACAAATGCATGATGCCCATGGCTGCCTTAAATATGGCTCCCAATCAGAGACAAATGAAAGACATCTGTCTCTGATTGAGAACCACTCAGGCAACCATAGACATACCTAGACACATTCACTCAACCATAGACATACCTAGAAACATTCACTCAACACAAACTCATACACTACACCCAACACCCCCTTTACCATATAACCACCCAAAACGACAAAACACAAACATTCCCCATGTCACACCCTGACCTAACTAAAATAATAAAGAAAACAAAGAATACTAAGGCCAGGGCGTGACATAACCCCCCCCTTAAGGTGCGAACTCCGGGCGCACCAGCATAAAGTCTAGGGGAGGGTCTGGGTGGGCGTCTGTCCACGGTGGTGGCTCTGGCACTGGTCGTGGTCCCCACCCCACCATAGTCACTACCCGCTTTCGTAGCCTCCTCCAAATGGCCACCCTCCACATTAACCCCACTGGATTAAGGGGCAGCACCGGACTAAGGGGCAGCACCGGACTAAGGGGCAGCACCGGACTAAGGGGCAGCACCGGACTAAGGGGCAGCACCGGACTAAGGGGCAGCACCAGGATAAGGGGCAGCACCAGGATAAGGGGCAGCACCAGGATAAGGGGCAGCACCAGGATAAGGGGCAGCACCAGGATAAGGGGCAGCACCAGGATAAGGGGCAGCTCCGGACTGAGGGACGGCAGCTCCGGACTGAGGGACGGATCCTGGCTGGATGACGGCTCTGGCGGATCCTGGCTGGACGGCTCTGGCGGATCCTGGCTGGACGGCTCATGGCTGGCTGACGGATCTGGCTGCTCATGGCTGGCTGACGGATCTGGCTGCTCATGGCTGGCTGACGGATCTGGCTGCTCATGGCTGGCTGACGGATCTGGCTGCTCATGGCTGGCTGACGGATCTGGACGCTCATGGCTGGCTGACGGATCTGGACGCTCATGGCTGGCTGACGGATCTGGACGCTCATGGCTGGCTGACGGCTCTGGCAGATCCTGTCTGGTTGGCGGCTCTGGCAGATCCTGTCTGGTTGGCGGCTCTGGCAGATCCTGTCTGGTTGGCGGCTCTGGCAGATCCTGTCTGGTTGGCGGCTCTGGCAGATCCTGTCTGGTTGGCGGCTCTGGCAGATCCTGTCTGGTTGGCGGCTCTGGCAGATCCTGACTGACGAATGGCTCTAGCGGCTCCTGACTGACTAACGGCTCTGACGGCTCGGGACAGACGGGCGGCTCTGACGGCTCGGGACAGACGGATGGCTCAGACGGCACTGGGCAGACGGATGGCTCAGATGGCGCTGGGGAGACGGATGGGTCAGATGGCGCTGGGGAGACGGATGGCTCAGATGGCGCTGGGGAGATCCTGTCTGGTTGGCGGCTCTGGCAGATCCTGTCTGGTTGGCGGCTCTGGCAGATCCTGTCTGGTTGGCTGACACTTTTTCTGACACACATATTCTGACCAAATAGCTATTCATAAACATAACTAAAAAATACATGTTGTATAGGAAATGATAGATCCATTAGTTCTTAATGAAATCGCAGTGTTAGAATTCTAAAAATAACTTCATTACGATATGCAGCTTCGGTATAGCTAGAGTACCCAAAACGTTGGACGCCCACGACTAGTACACAGTTCGACAGATATATGAAATAGCATCATAAAATGTTTCTTACTTTTGCTGATCTTTCATCAGAATGTTGGACAAGGTGTCCTTTGTCCAGAACAGTCGTTGTTTGGATCTGGAACGGCAAATTTCCCTCTTCATTTAGCATGCGCACTAGCCAAGTGACACGGATCTCTCCAACGTCAACAAAGTCAGAGAACGGAACACGGCAAAACTCCCGAAAAATGTTCAATAATCTGATGAAACTATATTGAAAAAACATACTTTACGATGATATGGTCACATGTATCAAATAAAATCAAAGCCGGAGATAATAGTCGCCTAAAACGACAGCTTTTCAAAAGGCAAATCCATGTCCCTCTTCTCGCCGTCCAGAAAACAGAAAATGGAGGACACGTCATTCCAAGGGCTGTAATTCGACTCCAGATCAAGTTACACACTGAATTTCTTCTCTCACTCCTTGTCGACATCTAGTGGAAGACGTATGAAGTGCATCTAAACTAATAAATAACATGGACTATAATAGGCAGCCCCTGGAACAGAGCCTCAATATCAGACTTTCCACTTCCTGTCAGGAAGTTTGCTGCAGAATGAGTTCTGTTTCACTCACAGATATAATTCAAACATTTACATTTAAGTCATTTAGCAGACGCTCTTATCCAGAGCAACTTACAAATTGGAAAGTTCATACATATTCATCCTGGTCCCCCCGTGGGGAATGAACCCACAACCCTGGCATTGCAAGCGCCATGCTCTACCAACTGAGCCACACGGGAGCCACTGAGCCACACGGGAGCAGGGAGCAAACGGTTTTAGAAACTAGAGAGTGTTTTCTATCCAATAGTAATAATAATATGCATATTGTACGAGCAAGAATTGAGTACGAGGCCTTTTTGAAATGGGCACCTTTTATCTGGCTACTCAATACTGCCCCTTCAGCCCAAACAGGTTAATAACTTCTTATGGCTGCAAGCCCGATGTCGGTACACTTATGACAACAGCCAGCTCAAGTGCAGGGCGCGAAATTCAAATATATTTTTTGGAAATATTTAACTTTCACACATTAACAAGTCCAATACAGCAAATGAAAGATAAACATCTTGTGAATCCAGCCAACATGTCCGATTTTTAAAATGTTTTACAGCGAAAACACGATGTATATTTATGTTAGCTCACCACCAAATACAAAAAAGGACAGACATTTTTCACAGCACAGGTAGCATGCACAAAACGAACCTAACTAACCAAGAACCAACCAAACTAACCAAGAAACAACTTCATCAGATGACAGTCTTATAACATGTTATACAATAAATATATGTTTTGTTCGAAAAATTTGCATATTTGAGGTATAAATCAGTTTTACATTGCAGTTACCATCATAGCTACCGTCACAAATAGCACCGAAGCAGCCAGAGTAATTACAGACACCAACGTGAAATACCTAAATACTCATCATAAAACATTTCTGAAAAATACATGGTGTACAGCAAATGAAAGACAAGCATCTTGTGAATCCAGCCAATATTTCCGATTTCTTAAGTGTTTTACAGCGAAAACACAATATAGCATTATATTAGCTTACCACAATAGCCAGAAACACAAGCCATTTACCAGCAGCAAAAGTTAGCGATCGTAACAAACCAGCAAAAGATATATAATTTTTGACTAACCTTGATAAGCTTCATCAGATGACAGTCCCATAACATCAGGTTATACATACACTTATGTTTTGTTCGAAAATGTGCATATTTAGAGCTGAAATCAGTGGTTATACATTGTGCTAACGTAGCATCTTTTTCCCAGAATGTCCGGATATTTTTATGACACTCACCTATTCTGACCAAATAACTATTCATAAACGTTACTAAAAAAGAATGTTAGAATTCTAAAAATAACTTCATTACGACATCCAGCTTACGTTATAGCGAGAGAGTGCCCAAAATCTGGGCGCAAACTAATAGTACACATGTTCGACAGATATATGAAATAACATCATAAAATGGGTCCTACTTTTGATGATCTTCCATCAGAATGTTGTAAAAGGGGTCCTTTGTCGAGAACAATCGTTGTTTGGTTTTAGAATGTCCTCTTCTCCAGTCAATTAGCACGGAAAGCTAGCAAAGTGGCGCGAAGCTCTCCTTCGTGAACAAACGCAGACAAAGCAACACGCCTAACGTCCCGAATAAATTTCAATAATCTAATAAAACTATATTGAAAAAACATACTTTACGATGATATTGTCACATTTATCAAATAAAATCAAAGCCGGAGATATTAGTCGTCTATAACGACAGCTTTTCAGAAGGCAATACCCGGTCCCTTCTCGCGCGTTCCAGAAAACAGGAAATTGGTGTCACGTCATGCCAAGAGCTCTTATTCGACCTTAGATCAAGTTATACACTCCATTTCTTCTCTCACTGCCTGTTGACATCTAGTGGAAGGCGTATGAAGTGCATGTATCAAATACATATCAAGCACATTTATAGGCAGGCCCTAGAACAGAGCATCGATTTCAGATTTTCCACTTTCTGACAGGAAGTTTGCTGCAAAATGAGTTCTGTTTTACTCACAGATATAATTCAAACGGTTTTAGAAACTTGAGAGTGTTTTCTATCCAATAGTAATAATAATATGCATATTGTACGAGCAAGAATTGAGTACGAGGCCGTTTGAAATGGGCACCTTTCATCCAAGTTACTCAATACTGCCCCTGCAGCCCAAAGAAGTTAAAGAAAACCCTTTCAGTTCTATTAGATAGATAGTGTCACGTTGGTAAAAATGGGTCGGGAGACAGGCGTAGGAATGCGTAATAGGTGTTTTTATTTACCAAATTACAGCGGGCCGTGTAAAGGCACCTTTTATCCAGGCTACTCAATACTGCCCCTGCAGCCCAAAGAAGTTAATAACATAATTTTCACAAAAATGCAGATTGAACCAAACTCTTGGTTATTATTATTGATGTTGGCCCCTACACTTGTTTAACACATGATTCTGGTTTATTGGTCTGCTACTCTGGGGCTCCTGGTTTTGATGAATCCCAACATGATTCTGGTTTATTGGTCTGCTACTCTGCTCCTGGTTTTGATGGTATGATGTTTTCCATGCATATAATTTCTGATTAATCCCTCGCCTGAGCAAATATTCTGCAGCCAGTCGCTCGTAGGATGGACGCCTTATCTCTCTCTCTCCAGATCCTGCCCCCGTCACACACACATGCAGGTACACACACACACACACACACACACACACACACACACACACACACACACACACACACACACACACACACACACACACACACACACACACACACACACTGAAGAGTAGGTGTAAATAGACAGCTTTTCACCGGGCTTCTGTTCCTGACTCCACTCAGAGTAGAAAAGCTCATCACACTCAGGTCCCGGCTGATAGGTGGATAGAGAGGAGAGGGGGCGGGGAGAAGCCACTGTGTCTATCTCTCCCCAGAAAAGAGAGAAAGAAAAAAAAAAGATACGGACGAAAAAACAAGGCAATCAAGCCTGGCGCATGTGTGGCGTTACACATGAGTGTCTACGCGCTTATCCCTGCGGGCTTCTGCCCTTTCTATTCCTCCGTCATCAGTCTCTGTCTCTGTCTCCCTCCATCCCCCCATCCAAGCATCTCTGTCCCGAGGGGAAGGTTCCTTCCTCAGGCCGGGGCCATAGTGTGTGAACTGTCAGAGCTCTCATACATGTTTATTTCCTTTGTGAGAGAGAAATATCAATAATGAGGTATTGACAGAGACATAATCTGTGTATTCTACTTGTCCCTCGCACGTCTCCCTAGATACCTGATACAAGATCAATAACTGCTTATGATCCGAAAGTGACTACTTCGGGCAGAGAGATACATACATGCACTGATTCTCATGGGACAAAGTTTTAATAAACATGTAAAAAATTATTAACTATAACAGCAAGCAGCCGGCAGGGTTGGGCCGGCAGGGTTGGGCCGGCAGGGTTGCCTAGTGGTTAGAGCGTTGGACTAGTAACCAAAAGGTTGCAAGATCAAATCCCCGAGCTGACAAGGTAAAACATCTGTCGTTCTTCCCCTGAACAAGGCAGTTAACCCACTGTTCCTAGGCTGTCGTTGAAAATAAGGATTTGTTCTTAACTGACTTGCCTAGTTAAATAAATGTAAAAAAATAAATGCATGGATTCAAGCATCAAACACAGTACTTAATTATGTTCATATTTTTTTGTATTTTTTTTCTTAAATTTTGAACTTTTTCATAGATATTCTAGTTATTACTAGTCACCAGAAATAATACTTTTCTGTGTTTTTGTAGTGCCAGACTCAATCATGTCGACTAGCGAAACATCAGAGTGAATTTGGGTATTTTTTTTTTACTCCCCACTGAAGTATATCAACCAGAAGCTGGGAAAGGAGGAGAGGAGGGAGGAGAGGAGGGAGGGGAGGGAGAGCAACGATTTGGAGGGGCGGTGTCGGAGAAAGGGAAGAGAAGGAAGAGAGGTGGAGGAAGACAGATGAGAAGAAGAAGAGGGAAGGATGAGGGGAAAATACATAGTAGATGGGAAGGGAAGGAGAAGGGAGGAGAAAGGAGATGGGGAGAGATAGATGAGGGCAGTGGAGAGAATACAGAGACGGGAGAAACAGAGGAGCAGTGGAGGAGGAGGGGATGAGAGGGTGGAGGGACATGGTGGGCTGTGGAGTAGAGGGGGAGGAGAGGGGATAAAGGACTAGTGGGGTCTTTGTGAAAAGGCGTGATTATTGGCTGTCCTAGGAGAGATGGGGGGTGGGAGGGGGCGAGGCCTGATTATTGTCCTAGGGGGGCTTTTGTCTGAGTCCCAGGAGAGAAAGGGTTACCGCCACTCAACCTCAGGGAAGACGAGAGTGGCGGCGGCGCACTGTGTCTGCGTATGTATGTGTGTTGGTTGTGTGTGTTGGTTGTGTGTGTTGGTTGTGTGTGTTGGTTAGACAGCATACTAGCAGTGGTCAGATGTTGTGATGTTAGAGAGTAGACAGCATACTAGCAGTGGTCAGATGTTGTGATGTTAGAGAGTAGGGAGCATACTAGCAGTGGTCAGATGTTGTGATGTTAGAGAGTAGGGAGCATACTAGTAGTGGTCAGATGTTGTGATGTTAGAGAGTAGGGAGCATACTAGTAGTGGTCAGATGTTGTGATGTTAGAGAGTAGGCAGCATACTAGCAGTGGTCAGATGTTGTGATGTTAGAGAGTAGGCAGCATACTAACAGTGGTCAGATGTTGTGATGTAAGAGAGTAGACAGCATACTAGCAGTGGTCAGATGTTGTGATGTTAGAGAGTAGGCAGCATACTAGCAGTGGTCAGATGTTGTGATGTAAGAGAGTAGGCAGCATACTAACAGTGGTCAGATGTTGTGATGTTAGAGAGTAGACAGCATACTAGCAGTGGTCAGATGTTGTGATGTTAGAGAGTAGACAGCATACTAGTAGTGGTCAGATGTTGTGATGTAAGAGAGTAGACAGCATACTAGCAGTGGTCAGATGTTGTGATGTTAGAGAGT
The DNA here is from genome assembly GCF_016432855.1 of Salvelinus namaycush. Taxonomy (NCBI): domain Eukaryota; kingdom Metazoa; phylum Chordata; class Actinopteri; order Salmoniformes; family Salmonidae; genus Salvelinus; species Salvelinus namaycush. The sequence continues at coordinate 6,307,795 of NC_052334.1, read as the reverse complement.
AGGCAGCATACTAGCAGTGGTCAGATGTTGTGATGTAAGAGAGTAGGCAGCATACTAACAGTGGTCAGATGTTGTGATGTTAGAGAGTAGACAGCATACTAGTAGTGGTCAGATGTTGTGATGTTAGAGAGTAGGGAGCATACTAGTAGTGGTCAGATGTTGTGATGTTAGAGAGTAGGCAGCATACTAGCAGTGGTCAGATGTTGTGATGTAAGAGAGTAGGCAGCATACTAACAGTGGTCAGATGTTGTGATGTTAGAGAGTAGGGAGCATACTAGTAGTGGTCAGATGTTGTGATGTTAGAGTATAGGCAGCATACTAGCAGTGGTCAGATGTTGTGATGTTAGAGAGTAGGGAGCATACTAGTAGTGGTCAGATGTTGTGATGTTAGAGAGTAGGCAGCATACTAGTAGTGGTCAGATGTTGTGATGTTAGAGTATAGGCAGCATACTAGCAGTGGTCAGATGTTGTGATGTTAGAGAGTAGGCAGCATACTAGCAGTGGTCAGATGTTGTGATGTTAGAGAGTAGGCAGCATACTAGCAGTGGTCAGATGTTGTGATGTTAGAGAGTAGACAGCATACTAGTAGTGGTCAGATGTTGTGATGTTAAAGAGTAGGCAGCATACTAGTAGTGGTCAGATGTTGTGATGTTAGAGAGTAGACAGCATACTAGCAGTGGTCAGATGTTGTGATGTTAGAGAGTAGGGAGCATACTAGTAGTGGTCAGATGTTGTGATGTTAGAGAGTAGGCAGCATACTAGTAGTGGTCAGATGTTGTGATGTTAGAGAGTAGGGAGCATACTAGTAGTGGTCAGATGTTGTGATGTTAGAGAGTAGGGAGCATACTAGTAGTGGTCAGATGTTGTGATGTTAGAGAGTAGGGAGCATACTAGTAGTGGTCAGATGTTGTGATGTTAGAGAGTAGGCAGCATACTAACAGTGGTCAGATGTTGTGATGTTAGAGAGTAGGGAGCATACTAGTAGTGGTCAGATGTTGTGATGTAAGAGAGTAGGCAGCATACTAACAGTGGTCAGATGTTGTGATGTTAGAGAGTAGGGAGCATACTAGTAGTGGTCAGATGTTGTGATGTTAGAGAGTAGACAGCATACTAACAGTGGTCAGATGTTGTGATGTAAGAGAGTAGACAGCATACTAGCAGTGGTCAGATGTTGTGATGTTAGAGAGTAGGCAGCATACTAGTAGTGGTCAGATGTTGTGATGTTAGAGAGTAGACAGCATACTAACAGTGGTCAGATGTTGTGATGTTAGAGAGTAGGCAGCATACTAACAGTGGTCAGATGTTGTGATGTTAGAGAGTAGGCAGCATACTAGTAGTGGTCAGATGTTGTGATGTAAGAGAGTAGGGAGCATACTAGTAGTGGTCAGATGTTGTGATGTAAGAGAGTAGGGAGCATACTAGTAGTGGTCAGATGTTGTGATGTAGGGAGCATACTTGCAGTGGTCAGATGTTGTGATGTAAGAGAGTAGGCAGCATACTAACAGTGGTCAGATGTTGTGATGTAAGAGAGTAGACAGCATACTAACAGTGGTCAGATGTTGTGATGTTAGAAAGTAGGGAGCATACTAGTAGTGGTCAGATGTTGTGATGTTAGAGAGTAGGCAGCATACTAGCAGTGGTCAGATGTTGTTACAGTACATGGCGGTTGTGTATGGTAGATTTGGACACTGCATTATCCAACCCATTATCTTCATGTTTCAAGATGTCACTGCTGCCTCAGGACAATAAAGCTACACACACGCGCACACCCACACGCACACACACACACGCACGCACGCACGCACGCACGCACGCACGCACACACACACACACACACATACCCACACACACACACACACACACAGACATCCCCCCCCCCACACACACACACACACACACCTCTCCATACTGAACGGTAGACTGATGCTCATCCTACCTGAGAGGACGCACCGTGAGAGGGAGCCTCAGTCTCAGAGTGTGAATGACTGGAGCGCTCCACTGCCCACAGGGCTCAGTGGTGAGAGACACTCACTGCTACTGCTGCAGGTCCCATCTGCCTATCAAATCACTGGTAGAGGGAGAGAGGGGGAGAGATGGGGAGAGAGGGGGGAGGGAGGGAGAGGGGGAAAGAGGGGAGGGGAGGGAGGGAGGGAGAGAGAGGGGGAGGGAGGGAGAGAGGGAGAGAGAGGAGGGGAGGGAGAGAGGGAGAGAGAGAAAGATCACCCACCTACAGTTACAGAACCCATTCTTTAGTAAAGGCATTGGAAGTTTCCATTCATTTTGATAACTTAACTTCACCAATGTTTCACTGTAAGAAATACTATATGCTGGCAAACAGAAGTGCGTGTGGAAACCCGACCTGGTGAAATGAATGATGAAATGAATCAATGTGTGATGTCATAAATATGTCCTTATAGAATGTGCTGTACCATACTCCGAGTCGATATCCACGTTCAAAGAAGCACTATCCCTTCCACCACACCCATAAATTGGTGAAAACAATCATTCTATTTCATTGCCCCCCATTGCAAAAGAGCCAAATTCGCAGGACATTTTTAGTTATAGAGAAATAACAAAAACATGTGGCAAAGCTGCTGTGTTGCTTAATGTTCATGTAACCAGGTCAACAACCCTTACCTACGGCTCACAATGCTCCCACACAGGGAACTAGAGCCTGCGAGAAGAGCCGTAGACGGGAGCCGGTGTCCAAGTAGGCCACACGTAGCTAGAACTCTATAGCTCTATGTATGTGTAAAACACTTCCTCACAGGTAAAACATTTAACTTGGTTAGTATAGTCTGTTTGTATCTCCACTCACTACTTGTAGCTGTACAGTCTGTTTGTTTGTCTTGTTGTTCTTGACTAGCTTAATGTTCCAGTCAGTAGCTAGCTAGCAAGCATTCACTCGTGGCTTTTAATGCAATCATGAAAAGGGGCATGAGGCAAGCCCAACAATATAGAACATACGTAAGTAGTGAGAACACTCGGGAGCAGGCAAAAATGGATCTGTAGACATGTGCTTTTCTTCAAGGTAGTTTTGTAATTGACTAAAACAAGAAAATTGCGTTTGAAAAAAGGTAACGTTTTTTTGCTGTGAGTCAACGGGGTAACCAAGGTAACCATGGGTTCCCCCCCCCCCACAGGCGAACGAGGACGGACGTTCTATCTAATACCGACTGGGAGTATAGAAGTCCTATCTAATACCGACCGGGAGTATAGAAGTCCTATCTAATACCGACTGGGGGTATAGAAGTCCTATCTAATACCGACTGGCAGTATAGAAGTCCATGAATGTGGAATTTTCTAGGTCTACCTGTATGTCTTGTCTGTTCTATCACTTCCCTACATTCATCTTATTACATTCTGAGTACTCTCTTTAAAAAAAACTAAGGTTTATAAAACGCCTGAACACTCCCTCGCACACACCGTCCCCATTAGACCCAACATATGTTGATTTGTACCTTTCTAGGGAGGAGATGTAGAGTGATTAGAGATAACTGTATACTGTGTGACTATCTTAGATGGTGGCTGGATTGAGTGCATCGTGTACAGGGGATGAACTTTAAATACCAAGTTGATTAATGGACCGCACACACACGCACGCACGCACGCACACGCACACACACGCAGACGCAAGCGCACACACACACACACCACATGCTATTTGTTGGTCTAGGTTCAGCTTGGAAGTATTATTTATTCCTTTTCGAATAAAAAATACATCCCTTTTACCAACTTTTTAGGAATTTTTATTGATGTGTATTACATTTGATTAGCTACCTATTTTTTTTAAAGGCAAATAGGTCCATAGCTGCAGGAGCTAAGGGTTTTAAAGTGCTGCATCACCGCCTGAAAAATCAGAGTAAAACTATATATTAATTTAAAAAATATAGTGCACTGGGCTTTTACTAGTATTAGTGGACCGATATAGGCGTCTGTAGCGGGAGCAAAACATGTATTTAGCATCTCCGCTTCTTCAAAAAAAGGTAGTTAATTAATAATTAAGAACAGAATGTTGCAGGTTTCAACAGTTGGATTGTGAGAGTCGTTGCCATGTCAATCTCTCTGTGATGTCATTCTAATGGAATTGTGAGAGTCGTTGCCATGTCAATTTCTCTGTGATGTCATTCTAATGGAATCCATAAAGATCACAACCATGTCCTCAAACATTTACATCAATAGGTCATCAAGTAATAGACTAAGACACAAAACATCCACATCAAATTAAATATGTTTCTTGATCAAATATCATAGAAAACAACCACTTTTTTTCCCGCAGTATTAATTCACCATCCTTACAAACCACTTAATGTAAATGTACATTATTGTATTGTACAGAGGTTGGTCATCTAGGGGTTTGTACCTGTAGACGTTCTATCACCATGGAGATAAAACAACGCAGAATCCAGTAATTGAGTACATTGAGACGTCAAGTAGTTTGTCATGACGTGGCTCAGTTGGTAGAGCATGGTGCTTGCGATGCTGCGGATGTGGGATTGAGTTCCACGGGGGGATCAGTATGAAAAGCATGACAATGTACAGCATGCACTGAGTACTGTAAATTGCTCTACTAAGACGGAAAAGGAATGAAGAGACCATTTCAGTTTTCACATGGAAAGAAGTAGCATTTGCAAAGTATTTCAAGAAACTGGAAAAGAAATATCAAGCAAGTATTTTATATTCCACAAGTACTATCGGATTAACTGCGTTGTACAGATAATTATCAAAGTCAAGTTATTTAAAAGAAATCCCTAAAGTAGGTGACTGGGCCTTAACTAGTCCTGTATCAGCGGACTGATATATACATCTTCATTATCATTGTTTTTGGATCGCACCCCCACCCCCCAAACAACTCCAATCCCAACCCATCCACACTGACACTTTCCCCCCCGATAATCTTTAAAACAGACATTCCTAGTATGATAGGATCCTGTCTGATTAAGCTGATGACACCCTCCTTAGACTCTACCCTGCCAAGAGTATGTTTGTTTAAGCAACAACCACATAACCTTTCTATCCTATCATCTATTACAATCCATGTATTAGTGCTGCTGCCCTTCACTCAGCTAACTAGGCTAACTCATCATTGACATTAAGCCTATGAACCTTCAGGCATGTTTCAGGTGAAAGGTAAATAGCCAATGACCTTTCTCCTACTTTAATAAAGCTAATTGTAATCATTCAACATTTACCCCTGTCACTTCCTGGCCGTGTCACGCTGAAATACGTCCCCCCTGACACTAAAACTGGGGAACATTAATAACAAACATTCATAATGACCCGTCTGTAAATTTGTTTAACATTTAGATAAAGCTGGCCTGGTGTGATAATAATTTCCTGTTGGAATGTAATTGTAGCCTTTCGCATATAATGGGGACAGGAAGCTAGTAGCATGGGACTATTTGGGATTGAATGAGAACTCTGTATGTCCTTAGATGCTGATGATCTCATAGTTTACTTTAAAAAAAAATAATGTATTAGTCGTCTGTACAGTATACACAGGGTACACATCGTCCAATGAAATGCTTACTGGCAGATTCCTTCTGGACAATGGAACAATAATAATGAATAATAAAGGATAAGAATGTGAACATAAAGTAAATGGTTCAGTAGAATAGAATAAACAGTTTAGCATCAGTATAATACAGGAAGGCACAATTTATAGTACAATATTTACATATGTTTTGGGGATGGGGTAGTGTATAAACTGAGCAGTATAGTAGCAGTCTGGTAGCAGTGATGTGTGTGTAGCATGAATGTACTGTATATGTGTCTGAGTGAGTGATTGAGTGAGTTATTGAGTGAGTGATTGAGTGAGTGATTGAGTGAGTGATTGAGTGAGTGATTGAGTGAGTGCATGTGGGCTAAGGTGCAGAGAGTCAGTGCAGGTGGTCAGTCCAGTTCAAGTGTTCAGCAGTCTGATGGCTTGTAGATAAAAACTGTCTCTGAGCCTGTTGATATCAGACCTCATTCTCCGATACCATCTGCCTGACGGTAAGGGAGAGAACTGCTTGTGGCTGGTGTGTGTGGGTTCCTTCAAGATGTATACGTGCCTTCCTCAGGCACAGTTTCAAGTAGATGTCCTGGATGGGTTTGAGCAAGGTTCCAGTGATGTACTGGTTCGTCTTCACCAAAAGCTGGAGGGCGTGGAAAGAGCAATTCACGTACCAGGCCGTGATGCAACTGGTCAGGACGCTCTCGATGGTGCAGCGGTAGTGTTTGGAGAGGACCGGCGTGGTATGCTGAATTTCTTCAGCCGCCTTAGGAAGTAGAGACGCTGTTGCACACTCTTGACAAGAGTGGCGGTGTTGTTGGTCCATGTCAAGTCCTCTGTGATGTGGATGCCAAGGAACTTAAAACTGCTGACTCTCTCTAATGCAGTCCAGTTGATGTGGATCAGGTGCATGTTCCCTCCTCTGCTTCCTGAAGTCAACAATAAACTCCTTTATTTTGCTGATGTTGAGGGAGAGGTTGTTATCCTGGAACCACAGTTCACTTACTGTATCTCCTTCCTGTAGTCTGACTCATTCATTGTGTGTTATCAGGCCTACAACCGTGGGGTCATCAGCAAACTTGATGATGGAGTTGGTGTCGTGCAAGGTCACGCAGTCGTGGGTGAACAGGGAGTACAGCATAGGGCTGAGGACACACCCCTGGGGGACTCCTGAGTTTAGAGTCAGTGTGGAGGAGGTGTTGTTGCTAATCCTCACACGCTGTGGTTTTGCCTGTCAGGAAGTTCAGGATCCAGAGGGTGTTGTCCAGAGCCGGATGTAAGGCCTCTTTGTTGCACTCTGTTGTTGAGTAAAGTAATATTATTCAGCTATTTTCAAGTTGTAATGTTTGTGCTTTTTCTTATTGAAGTCAAAATATATACAAGTCTGTATGGTTCATTTTGAGGAAAGTATTTGTAAGTACTCTCTATGAAATACTAATTCAAGGCTCTTTATTGGCATATTGTCTCCTTTAAGCCCACATCAGGCACATAGGCACCCCATGCACAACCCCTGTAACAGGACTATCATCTTAACAGGTATGTAATACCAATACCAGGCTGAATGTAAAAGCCTGTTAAACCTAAATGACATGTCCTTGAATCTAGCCTGCTGATGCTGCAGATATTGTCAAGTCCATTTCTGAAGATCAGCAACAAAATAATTTTCCTTCACACTTCCCCTTTTAAAATCTCGTATGCATTTCAACCCTACATTTTCTCTCAAATCTTATACTATTTCCAGTCGAAGTCAGAAGTTTACATACACCTTAGCCAAATACATTTAAACTCAGTTTTTCACAATTCCTGACATTTAATCCTAGTAAAAATTCCCTGTCTTAGGTCAGTTAGAATCACCATTTTATTTTAAGAATGTGAAATGTCAGAATAATGGTAGAGAGAATGATTTATTTCAGCTTATATTTCTTTCATCACATTCCCAGTGGGTCAGAAGTTTACATACACTCAAATAGTATTTGGTAGCATTGCTTTTAAATTGTTTAACTTGGGTCAAACGTTTCGGGTAGCCTTCCACAAGCTTCCCACATGAAGTTGGAATTTTGGCCCATTCCTCCTGACATAGCTGGTGTAACTGAGTCACACACTTTTTCAGTTCTGCCCACAAAATTTCTATGGGATTGAGGTGAGGGCTTTGTGATGGCCACTCCAATACCTTGACTTTGTTGTCCTTTAATCATTTTGCCACAACTTTGGAATTATGCTTGGGGTCATTGTCCATTTGGAAGACCCATTTGAGACCAAGCTTTAACATCCTGACTGATGTCTTCAATATATCCACATACTTTTCTGTCTTCATGATGCCATCTATTTTGTGAAGTGCACCAGTCCCTCATGCAGCAAAGCACCCCCACAACATGATGCTGCCACCCCCGTGCTTCACATTTGGAATGGTGTTCTTCGGCTTGCGAGCTTTACACCACTCCAGCCGACGCTTGGCATTGTGCATGTTGATCTTAGGCTCGGCCATGGAAACCCATTTCATGAAGCTCCCGACAAACAGTTCTTGTGCTGACGTTGCTTCCAGAGGCAGTTTGGAACTCTGTAGTGAGTGTTGCATCCGAGGACAGATGATATTTACGTGCTAACAGCGCTCAGCGGTCCCGTTCTGTGAGCTTGTATGGTATGTCCTAACACTTTGCGGCTGAGCCGTTTTTGCTCCCAGACGTTTCCACTTCACAATAACAGCACTTACAGTTGACCAAGGCAGCTCTAGAAGAGCAGAAATTTTACCAACTGACTTGTTGGAAAGGTGGCATCCTATGACGGTGCCACGTTGAAAGTCACTGAGCTCTTCAGTAAGGCCATTCTACTGCCATCGTTTTTCTATGGAGATTGCATGGCTGTGTGCTCAATTTTATACACCTGTCAGCAACGGTTGTGGCTGAAATAGCTGAATCCACTAATTTGATGTGCCCACATACTTTGGTATATATCTCCCTTCACCCATTTCCCCTCAAATCCTTCCCCCTTCCCCCTTCCCCCCTCCACCCCGCTCCCCCTCACCTCTTCACCCCTCCACCCCTCACCCCCTCCACTCTTTCCCCCTTCCCCCTTCACCCCTTCCCCCCTCTCCCCCTCCACCCCTTCACTCTCCATCCCCTCCACCCCCTCCACCACTCTCCCCCTTCACGCCTCTCCCCTTCCACCCTTTCCCCCTTCACCCCTTACACCCCTCTCCCCCTCCACCCCTTCACTCTCCACCCCCTCCACCCCCTCCACCACTCTCCCCCTTCACCCCTCTCCCCTTCCACCCCTCTCCCCCTCCACCCCTCTCCCCCTCCACCCCTCTCCCCCTCCACCCCTCTCCCCTTCCACCCCTCTCCCCCTCCACCCCTCTCCCCCTCCACCCCTCTCCCCTTCCACCCCTCTCCCCCTCCTCCCCTCCTCCCTTCCACCCTTTCCCCCTTCCACCCTTTCACCCCTCTCTCCCTCCACCCCTTCACTCTCCATCCCCTCCACCCCCTCCACCACTCTCCCCCTTCACCCCTCTCCCCTTCCACCCTTTCCCCCCTCACCCCTTACACCCCTCTCCCCCTCCACCCCTTCACTCTCCATCCCCTCCACCCCCTCCACCCCTCTCCCCTTCCACCCTTTCCCCCTTCACCCCTTACACCCCTCTCCCCCTCCACAGGGCGGCAGGTAGCCTAGTGGTTAGAGCATTTGGCCAGTAACTGAAAGGTTGCTAGATCGAATCACTGAGCTGACAAGATAAAAATCTGAACAAGGCAGTTAACCCATTGTTCCCAGGCCGTCATTGTAAATAAGATTTTATTCTTAACTGACTTGCCTGGTTAAATATATATATATTTTTAAATCCACCCTTTCCCCCTTCTCCTCCTCCCTTCCACCCATTTCCCCCTCCTCCTCCTCCACCCCTCTTCTACTATTCTGTCACCTTCTGCAGCCAACCGTTTTTACCTTCCCCCATCTCCAAGGGGGCGGCTGCTCAGCTGAGAAATTGCAGTGCCGCTGCGTCTGTACCGGTAGTGTAGCGGCAGAGGGAGCGGAGGCATCGGCTGGCCCTTCATTAGGTATCTACACAGGTGCTGACAGCAGAGATAACGACCAATAACACTGTATTATGTTGGAGAGTAAATGAGAAGTCTCCCGGGACCCGAGGCCTGTCATGCTTCAGGGAGTTGTGCCTGCACCGCCACCCCAGACAGAAGGCACCAGGCACAGGAGAGATTCCCCCCTCCTCTCCTCCCTCCCTGGATCTCTCTCCTCCTCATCTCCCTCTCTCTCCTCTGGATGAAATATCTATAACAGCCTCGGGGGAAAGGGCCTGGTTGGTAGTCAGACGTGTGAGAGAACGAACACCATTTCATTTCAGTTTGTGGATATTGTTATTTATTTAAAAAACAAATATGTATGGAAAGATTATATTTATTTGACCTTTATTTAAGCAGGGAGTCACCATGGAGACACCTCTGTACCCTGATGTGTCTCTCTCAGTTGATATGGTAGACTAGCGGTTAGTGCGTTGGGCCCACTAACAGAAAGGTTGCAAGTTTAAATATGTGAGCCGACAAGGTGAAAAATCTGCCGATGTGCCTTGGAGCAAGGTACTTAACCCTCATTTTCTCTAGGGGTGTCATACTACTATAGCTGACCCTGTAAAACAACACATTTCACTGCACATGTCATACCACTATGGCTGACCTTGTAAAACAACACATTTCACTGCACATGTCATACCACTATGGCTGACCCTGTAAAACAACACATTTCACTGCACATGTCATACCACTATGGCTGACCCTGTAAAACAACACATTTCACTGCACATGTCATACCACTATGGCTGACCCTGTAAAACAACACATTTCACTGCACATGTCATACCACTATGGCTGACCCTGTAAAACAACACATTTCACTGCACATGTCATACCACTATGGCTGACCCTGTAAAACAACACATTTCACTGCACATGTCATACCACTATGGCTGACCCTGTAAAACAACACATTTCACTGCACATGTCATACCACTATGGCTGACCCTGTAAAACAACACATTTCACTGCACATGTCATACCACTATGGCTGACCCTGTAAAACAACACATTTCACTGCACATGTCATACCATTATGGCTGACCCTGTAAAACAACACATTTCACTGCACATGTCATACCACTATGGCTGACCCTGTAAAACAACACATTTCACTGCACATGTCATACCACTATGGCTGACCCTGTAAAACAACACATTTCACTGCACATGTCATACCACTATGGCTGACCCTGTAAAACAACACATTTCACTGCACATGTCATACCACTATGGCTGACCCTGTAAAACAACACATTTCACTGCACATGTCATACCACTATGGCTGACCCTGCAAAACAACACATTTCACTGCACATGTCATACCATTATGGCTGACCCTGTAAAACAACACATTTCACTGCACATGTCATACCATTATGGCTGACCCTGTAAAACAACACATTTCACTGCACATGTCATACCATTATGGCTGACCCTGTAAAACAACACATTTCACTGCACATGTCATACCACTATGGCTGACCCTGTAAAACAACACATTTCACTGCACATGTCATACCACTATGGCTGACCCTGTAAAACAACACATTTCACTGCACATGTCATACCACTATGGCTGACCCTGCAAAACAACACATTTCACTGCACATGTCATACCACTATGGCTGACCCTGTAAAACAACACATTTCACTGCACATGTCATACCACTATGGCTGACCCTGCAAAACAACACATTTCACTGCACCTATCCGGTGTATGTGACAATACACATTTTTATTTTGTATTATATTAATTGCAACTGAATGTATGATATCTCTGACAGTGGCTATTCTCTTTGCTACCTGCACACTCCATAGATGGAGTCAAAATGGCAACTGATAATTCCCACACCCCAGCCAATGAGAATATGGGCTCCCCCCTCTTCCTCCCCTCCCCCCTATATTCCCGTCACCATCTCTCTTTCCTCCCTCACTCCTTTCCGCATAGTCATTTGGTTCTGACATCGGGACGCTCCATTGGTCAAGCCTGGTGACAGATGGAAATCCGCCTGAGCACTGAAATTAGTGATTGTTATCTCTGTTCCATCTTGGCTCGCTCTCATCATCTCGTTCCCTCGTTTCGAAACCCTTCTCTACTCTCATCTTCTCCTCCCTTCATCCGCTAAAATGTATTTATTTTCGCTGTGTATGACAAACGTATGAGAAGGAGGAGAGGAGACAAGAGGAGACGAGAGGAGAGGCATATCCCCCTCTTTTTGCTCCCCTTTGATGCATTGTGTTTTTCCTTTTCTCTCTCTCTCTTTTTGGGGTGGGGTTACATGCCATTGCCTCTCCCCATTAAAGCAGGGTTTCCCAAACTTGGTCCTGGGGTCCTCACCTTGCCCTAGCACTACACAACTGATTCAAATAACCATCTCAGAGATATTACAATACAACCTTGAACACAGACAGACAGACAGACAGACAGACAGACCAGACCAGACCAGACCAGACCAGACCAGACCAGACCAGACCAGACCAGACCAGACCAGACCAGACCAGACCAGACCAGACCAGACCAGACAGAGAGAGAGAGCAAGAGAAAGAGAGAGAGAGCAAGAGAAAGAGAGAGAGAGCAAGAGAGAGAGAGAAAGAGAAAGAGAAAGAGAAAGAGAAAGAGAGAGAGAGGGGAGGGGGAGCGCGAGAGGCAAAGAGAGAGACACATGAGACAGAGAGAGAGAGAGAGGCAGAGAGAAAGAGAGAAAGAGAAATAGAGAGAGAGGGAGGAGAGGGGAGGGGGAGCGCGAGAGGCAGAGAGAGAGAGACTAAAGAGAGAGACAGAGAGACAGAGAGAGACAGCAAAAATGATAGAGACAGAGAGAATGAGAGTCAGACAGACAGACAAGGTAGAGATATTTCCTGTTATAATATTCTGTTGTAGCATTTAGAAAATAGGCACAATTCGTCTGCTAGTCTTCAAACACAAAATACTGTGTTGGCTTATTTACAACATATAGAGGAGGACAATTCTACTCAGGACAACAACCCTTTCATCAAATGCAGTTTATTGGCTGCTTCTCGGGCTAGATATGCTCTTTGCCTCAGTTTGTTGTTGGTGTAATTGCAGCAACATCTAACCATGATTGTTCCCACCTGAGCTCTGATGAAAGGTGATCATATTTAAATATCCTGCTCATTCAACCATGTAATCACTCCTTTGTGTGGGATAATCTCCTCCCACAAGCAAAAGGAGCATCTGCACCCCAAAATACATCTCACATGTGTGTGTGCACGCGCGTGCGTGCGTGCATGCGTGCAGTGTGTGTGTGTGTGTGAGCATGTGTGCACTTGTGTGTCGTGTTTGTAAAAATGCTTTTTCGTTCTGAGCTATTTAACATTCCGGTATACATAGCCAATTTAACCTTCTATTTTTTTTCCGGTATGTACTGTAGGTTTAGATAATTTTGATGAGACAATTTTCAAGCTGAGGTCTATGAACACAATGTTATTAACCTGTGAGGACATGCTATGCATTACTGTAAAACAAGATCATGAGCTGTGCCTCAAATAGAGACGGGGTATGTAGTAGAACATAGTGTTAGCTTGACTGTAGAATCGTTAGCGGGATACATACTATATACAAGTTTCCACCCATCATCCTCCTCTCTTTCTTTCTTTCTTTCTTTCTTTTCTCTCATTCTTTCTTTCTTTCTCTCTTTCTCTCTCACTCTCTCTCTCTTTGTCTCTCTACCCCTCTCGCTCCCCCTCCCTCTCTCTCAATTATATTCAATTCAAAGGGCTTTATTGGCATGGGAAACACATGTTTACATTGCCAAAGCAAGTGAAATGGATAATAAACAAAAGTGAAATAAACAATAAAAGTGAACAGTAAATATTACACTCACACAAGTTCCAAAAGAATACAGACATTTCAAATGTCATATTATATCTATATACAGTGTTGTAACGATGTGCAAATAGTTAAAATAAAATAAACATAAGTATGGGTTGTAATTACAATGGTGTTTGTTCTTCACTGGTTAACCTTTTCTTGTGGCAACAGGTCATAAATCTTGCTGCTGTGATGGCACACTGTGGTATTTCACCCAGTAGATATGGGAGTTTATCAACATTTGGTGGGCCTGTGTAATCTGAGGGAAATGTGTGTCTCTAATCTCGCTTTCTTTCTCCCCCTCTCTCTTTGAGTTTTCTTCCAGCCAAATAGAATAAGATAGATACAGGAGAGTACAAAGTGATACTCATTGATTCATAGTTACTGCTGTAGTCAAAGAGTTAAACTATAAACTCTGATTCATAGTTACTGCTGAAGCCTAAGAGTTATAATATCTCTCTCTGTCTCTCTCTCTCTCTCTCCCTCTCTCTCTCTCTATCTCTCTGTCCTCTCTCCCCCTCTATCTCTCTCTCTCTCTCCTTGTCTCTCTCTCTCTCTCTCTCTCTCTCTCTCTCTCTCTCTCTCTCTCTCTCTCTCTCTCTCTCTCTCTCTCTCTCTCTCTCTCTCTCTCTCTCTCTCTCTCTCTCTCTCTCTCTCTCTCTCTCTCTCTCTCTCTCTCTCTCTCTCTCTCTCTCTCTCTCTCTCTCTCTCTCTCTCTCTCTCTCTCTCTCTCTCTCTCTCTCTCTCTCTCTCTCTCTCTCTCTCTCTCTCTCTCTCTCTCTCTCTCTCTCTCTCTCTCTCTCTCTCTCTCTCTCTCTCTCTCTCTCTGTGCACTTCAGCCCTACCTGTAATTGAAGAGATGAGAGAATTAATGAAATACAGCTAATGCCAGAGATCAAAAAGAGCTGACAAAAATGTAAATTAGCTGTGTATGAAATTGTTTCCGGTGGAAGGCGGTAGCTTCCACATAATGGATTAACAATTTTCAGAGGGAGGGACTGAGCGAGAGGGACGTAAATGGATAATCCACATCCTCATCGTTGTCGTTTGTTGACTCGTTTTAACTAGGCTGAACTCTTCCCCAGATTGTCTTGTATATCTGCAACAAAGCGGACCATAGTGACATGGCGGAGTTACATGTGGAATGGAGAAAGAAAGCCTCCATGTTGAGTGTGACCCGCCTCGTAGGGCTTTTCCCATATTACTTCTGGGTGTTATGGTAGCATGGCGACGGTCTGGTTTGATACAAAACTGGTAGGGAGGGATTCGAGAGCGTTACGCACGTGATTAAAGAGTGAAATATCAATCAGATTCTCTTTACTCTCTCTCTCTCTTTCTCTCTCTCTCTCTTTCCTTACTCCTCCCCCTGTTCCCTTCCCTCTCTCTCTGTCCTCTCTCTCTCACTCAATCCTCACTCTATCTTATTCTTTCTCTCTCTCTTTCCTCTCTCTCACTCAATCCTCACTCTATCTTATTCTATCTCTCTCTCTATCGCTCTCTCTCTCTTTCCCTACTCCTTCCCCAGTTCCCTTCCCTCTCTCTCTGTCTCACTCAAACCTCACTCTGTCTTATTCTATCTCTCTCTCTCTATCGCTCTCTCCCTCTCTCTTTCCCTACTCCTTCCCCTGTTACCTTCCCTCTCTCTCTGTTCTCTCTCTCTCACTCAATCCTCACTCTATCTTATTCTATCTCTCTCTCTATCTCTCTCTCCCGCTCTATCCTGTTTGTTTAGTAACTTAATCCCTGCGTTCTGTGAATAACACTGTTATTCTGATTTAAAAATACCAAGCTCATATGAATAATTCCTCCTTTGCTAAGCAATCTGTTTCTATGTAAGGTGTCCAAGTCAGGTGAGGCAGAGGAAGCAAGTGATACAGAGAGGAGCACTGTAGTGGGCTGTTCTGTTGAATATGTATGGGTGGGTATGCCTTCCTGGGCTTATTTGTCTCTGTGTGTCTCTGTGTTAAATCAGATGGTCAACCATGGATGGTCACCCTGTTGATCACCCCTCCGATCGACAAAATGTGTGGGGTGTGGGGTGTGTGTGTGTGTGTCCATGCGTGTTCATGTGTGTTGTATTTTATAATTATATAGTACTAGGTTTGTGTGCGCGCGCCAACATGACCTCACGATTCCCATATCACTATACTGTTCTGATACACACTTCAATCGTTTCTTATAACATTTCTCCATTCACATACTGTACATTACCTTTGACTACCTGTACATTACCTGTGACTGACCTTGTATGTAGTATTGTATTGAACTGACCCTGTCTATAATACGGTATTGGACCTGAACCTGTATATAGTATGGTATTAACTGACCCTGTATATAGTATGGTATTAACTGACCCTGTATATAGTATGGTATTAACTGACCCTGTATATAGTATGGTACTAACTGACCCTGTATATAGTATGGTATTGGACCTGAACCTGTATATAGTATGGTATTAACCTGACCCTGTATATAGTATGGTATTAACTGACCCTGTATATAGTATGGTATTAACTGACCCTGTATATAGTTTGGTATTAACTGACCCTGTATATAGTATGGTATTAACTGACCCTGTATTAGTATGGTATTGAACTGACCCTGTATATAGTATGGTATTAACTGACCCTGTATATAGTATGGTATGAACTGACCCTGTATATAGTATGGTATTAACTGACCCTGTATATAGTATGGTATTAACTGACCCTGTATATAGTATGGTATTAACTGACCCTGTATATAGTATGGTATTGAACTGACCCTGTATATAGTATGGTATTAACTGACCCTGTATATAGTATGGTATTAACTGACCCTGTATATAGTATGGTATTAACTGACCCTGTATATAGTATGGTATTAACTGACCCTGTATATAGTATGGTATTAACTGACCCTGTATATAGTATGGTATTAACTGACCCTGTATATAGTATGGTATTAACTGACCCTGTATATAGTATGGTATTAACTGACCCTGTATATAGTATGGTATTAAAACCTTTAACGAGTCACCAACCCGGATCCGGGATCACCCCCCACTCCCCCCCCACTGAGTAGCATAGCTAGCATAGCGTCACAAGTAAATTGTAGCATCTAAATATCATTAAATCACAAGTCCAAGACACCAGATGAAAGATACAGATCTTGTGAATAAAGCCACCATTTCAGATTTTTAAAATGTTTTACAGGGAAGACACAATATGTAAATCTATTAGCTAACCACGTTAGCATAAGACACAATTTTTTTACTCCAACAGTTTTTTCCTGCGTCAGTAGCTATCACTAATTCGACTAAATAAAAATATATATAGCCACTAACCAAGAAACAACTTCATAAGATGACAGTCTGATAACATATTTATGGTATAGCATAGTTTTTTTTTGAAAAATGTGCATTTTTCAGGTATAAATCACAGTTCTACATTGCAGCTGCAATCTGAAATAGTGCTGACGCAGCCAGAACAATTACAGAGACCAACGTCATATAACTAATTACTTATCTTAAAACATTTCAGAAAAATACACAGCGTACAGATATTGAAAGCCCAACATCTGGTGAATCCAAACAATATTTCAGATTTATTAAATGTTTTATAGCGAAAACAAAATGTAGCGCTAAATTAGCATAGCCACGCCAGCCAGAACCAGCTGGGCGCCCGCGACCAGTTCACATGCACGACAGATATATGAAATAACATCGTAAATTGGGTCTTACTATTGCTGATCTTTCATCAGAATGTTGATCAATGTGTCCTTAGTCCTGATGAGTCGTTCAATCCATTCATAATGGCAACTTTCCCTCTTCATTTAGCATATGTACTGGTCGACTAGCCAAAGTAAAAAAAAGTCACAGAACGGAACACGGCAAAACTCCCGAAAAAATTC
Organism: Salvelinus namaycush; assembly: GCF_016432855.1. NCBI lineage: Eukaryota > Metazoa > Chordata > Actinopteri > Salmoniformes > Salmonidae > Salvelinus > Salvelinus namaycush. The sequence continues at coordinate 6,290,499 of NC_052334.1, read as the reverse complement.
AAATAATCTGATTAAACTATATTGAAAAAACATACATTAAGATGATATGGTCACATGTATCAAACAAACTTCGAGACGGAGATAGTTTTCATCCGTAACGGCAGCAAAACAGTAGACAATCGCACCTCCAAATAGCGCGAGTCAGAGAACCGGAAGTTGTCGGTCACGCCAAAGAAATAGGTCTTATTTCACGTCAGTACAAGGTAAACAAAAAATTTCTCCTCTGACGTCCTCTTGACACCCAGAGGAAGACGAATGAAGTGTGTTTCGGGTCATAGGTGGCGTGACCATATATAGGCAGAGCGTTGAAGCGAGCATACACATCTTGCATTCTTCTTCTTGGTCAGGGAAAGTGCTGTCAAATGACTTCTGTTTAACTCAGAGACAAAATTGAAACGGTTTTAGAAACTATAGATTGTTTTCTATCCAATGGTATTAATTATATGCATATGTAAGAGCAATAATTGAATAAGAGGCAGTTTAATCTGTAGAGGAAATTATGCTAATGCGAAAACAGCACCCCCTATAGTGGCAAGAAGTTTTAACTGACCCTGTATATAGTATGGTATTAACTGACCCTGTATATAGTATGGTATTAACTGACCCTGTATATAATATGGTATTAACTGACCCTGTATAGAGTATGGTATTAACTGACCCTGTATATAGTATGGTATTAACTGACCCTGTATATAGTATGGTATTAACTGACCCTGTATATAGTATGGTATTGGACCTGAACCAGTATATAGTATGGTATTAACTGACCCTGTATATAGTATGGTATTAACTGACCCTGTATATAGTATGGTATTAACTGACCCTGTATATAGTATGGTATTGAACTGACCCTGTATATAGTATGGTATGAACTGACCCTGTATATAGTATGGTATTAACTGACCCTGTATATAATATGGTATTAACTGACCCTGTATAGAGTATGGTATTAACTGACCCTGTATATAATATGGTATTAACTGACCCTGTATAGAGTATGGTATTACCTGACCCTGTATATAGTATGGTACTGAACTGACCCTGTATATAGTATGGTATTAACTGACCCTGTATATAGTATGGTATTAACTGACCCTGTATATAGTATGGTATTAACTGACCCTGTATATAATATGGTATTAACTGACCCTGTATAGAGTATGGTATTAACTGACCCTGTATATAGTATGGTATTAACTGACCCTGTATATAGTATGGTATTAACTGACCCTGTATATAGTATGGTATTGGACCTGAACCAGTATATAGTATGGTATTAACTGACCCTGTATATAGTATGGTATTAACTGACCCTGTATATAGTATGGTATTAACTGACCCTGTATATAGTATGGTACTAACTGACCCTGTATATAGTATGGTATTAACTGACCCTGTATATAGTATGGTATTAACTGACCCTGTATATAGTATGGTATTAACTGACCCTGTATATAGTATGGTATTAACTGACCCTGTATATAGTATGGTATTAACTGACCCTGTATATAGTATGGTATTGAACTGACCCTGTATATAGGATGGTATTAACTGACCCTGTATATAGTATGGTATTAACTGACCCTGTATATAGTATGGTATTGAACTGACCCTGTATATAGTATGGTATTAACTGACCCTGTATATAGTATGGTATTAACTGACCCTGTATATAGTATGGTATTAACTGACCCTGTATATAGTATGGTATTAACTGACCCTATATATAGTATGGTATTAACTGACCCTGTATATAGTATAGTATTAACTGACCCTGTATATAGTATGGTATTGGACCTGAACCTGTATATAGTATGGTATTAACTGACCCTGTATATAGTATGGTATTAACTGACCCTGTATATAGTATGGTATTAACTGACCCTGTATATAGTATGGTATTGAACTGACCCTGTATATAGTATGGTATTAACTGACCCTGTATATAGTATGGTATTAACTGACCCTGTATATAGTATGGTATTAACTGACCCTGTATATAGTATGGTATTGAACTGACCCTGTATATAGTATGGTATTAACTGACCCTGTATATAGTATGGTATTAACTGACCCTGTATATAGTATGGTATTAACTGACCCTGTATATAGTATGGTATTAACTGACCCTGTATATAGTATGGTATTAACTGACCCTGTATATAGTATGGTATTAACTGACCCTGTATATAGTATGGTATTAACTGACCCTGTATATAGTATGGTATTGAACTGACCCTGTATATAGTATGGTATTAACTGACCCTGTATATAGTATGGTATTAACTGACCCTGTATATAGTATGGTATTAACTGACCCTGTATATAGTATGGTATTAACTGACCCTGTATATAGTATGGTATTAACTGACCCTGTATATAGTATGGTATTAACTGACCCTGTATATAGTATGGTATTAACTGACCCTGTATATAGTATGGTATTAACTGACCCTGTATATAGTATGGTATTAACTGACCCTGTATGTAGTATGGTATTAACTGACCCTGTATATAGTATGGTATTGTTGGGGTTGGAGCAAGAAAGGCATTTCACTGCGCTTGTGCTTGTGACGTTAATACTTAATACTTGAAACTTGAGCACACACACACACACACACACACACACACACACACACACACACACACACACACACACACACACACACACACACACACACACACACACACACACACACACACACACACACACACACACACACAAGCTACGAGTCATTAGCATTGGAGAGGCACTTTTAAACTATTCTCTGATTTACCGCCCTCACCTTCCCTGTCCTACCTCTATAAATAAAATACTCGTAGGGAACAGTAAAAGGCTTTTAGAACGGGTGGGCTGTGGATGTATAGATATTGTATAACCTACTTTGCATTCAGAAAGTATTCACACCCCTTGACTTTATCTTCATTTTGTTATGTTGTGTTCAACCCCTTTTAAATAAGTCCAGGAGTAAAAATGTGCATAACAAGTCACAATAATAGTGTTTAACATGATTGTTGATTGACTACCTCGTCTCTGTACCCCACACATACAATTATCTGAAACCTCCCTCAGTCGAGCAGTGCATTTCAAATACAGATTAACCATAAAGACCAGGGAGGTTTTCCAATGCCTCACAAAGAAGGGCACCTATTGGTAGATGGGTAAAAAAAAAGCAGACATTGAATATCCCTTTGAGCATGGTGAAGTTATTAATTACATTTTGGATGGAGTATCAATAGACCCAGTCACTACAAAGATACAGGCGTCCATCCTAACTCAGTTGCCGGAGAGGAAAGAAACCGCTCAGGGATTTCACCATGATGCCAATGGTGACTTTAAAACAGTTACAGAGTTTAATGGCAGTGATAGGAGAAAACTGAGGATGGATCAACAACATTGTAGTTTCTCCACAATACTAACCTAATTGACAGAGTGACAATAAGTAGACCATGCATCATGTTTGCAACAAGGCAGGTAATACTGCAGACAATGTGTCAGAGCAATTACCTTTCTGTCCTGAATACAAAGCGTTATGTTTGGGGCAAATCCAATAAAACACATTACTGAATACCACTCTCCTTACTTTCAAGCATAGTGGTGGCTGCATCATGTTATGGGTATGCTTGTAATTGTTAAGGACCGGGGAGTTTTTAAGCATAAAAATGTAATGGAATGGAGCTAAGCACAGGCAAAATCCTAGATGAAAACCTGCTTCAGTCTGCTTTCCAAAAGACACTGGGAGATGAATACACCTTTAAGCAGGACAATAACCTAAAACACAAGGCCAAATCTACACTGGAGTTGCTTATCTAGAAGACAGTGAATGTTCCGTGAATGGCAGTTTTTACTTAAATATACTTGGAAATCTATGGCAAGACCTGTCTGGCAATGATCAACAACCAATTTGAAAAGAATAATGGGCAAATGTTGTGAAAAGATCTTACAGACTTACCCATGGAGAAGACTCGCAGCTGTAATCACTGCTTCTACAACGTTTTAACTCAGGGGTGTGAATACTTACTAATGAGATAATGAGTTAATGAGATATTTCTGTATTTCATTTTCAATAAATCTGAGAGAAAAAAATCACACAAAAAAATACATATTTAAAACATTTAGAATTCAGGTTGTAAAACAGAAAAATGGAAATAAGTCAACGGGTATGAATACTTTCTGAAGGCACTGTGTGAGTCTGTGTGTGTGTCTGTGTCTGTCAATTATGCTAATCCATGGATACATTATCAGAGAGAGAGAGAGAGAGAGAAAGAGAGAGGGAGGGGGCACAGAGAGAGAGAGAGAGAAAGAGAGAGGGAGGGGGCACAGAGAGAGAGAGAAAGAGAGAGGGAGGTGGCACAGAGAGAGAGAGAGAGAGAGAGAGAGAGAGAGAGAGAGAGAGAGAGAGAGAGAGAGAGAGAGAGAGATTATAACTCTTAGGCTTCAGCAGTAACTATGAATCAAGTATCACTCTGTACTCTCCTGTATATATCTTATTCTATGTTGCTGGAAGAGAACTCAAGGCCATGGAGAGAGGGTGATTTAGTAGACCACCCTAGAATCAAATGTAGTTTGTCAGTAAACCTCACTAGAATCCAATTTATTATGTCAGTAAACCCCACTAGAACCCAATTTAGTCTGTCAGAATAGACCCCACTGGAACCCAATTTAGTCTGTCAGTAGAACCCACTAGAACCCAATTTAGTCTGTCAGTAGAACCCATTAGAACACAATTTATTCTGTCAGTAGAACCCACTTGAACAACATTTAGTCTGTCAGTAGAACCCACTAGAACACAATTTAGTCTGTCAGTAGAACCCATTAGAACACAATTTAGTCTGTCAGTAAACCCCACTAGAACCCAATTTAGTCTGTCAGAATAGACCCCACTGGAACACAATTTATTCTGTCAGTAGAACCCACTTGAACAACATTTAGTCTGTCAGTAGAACCCACTAGAACCCAATTTAGTCTGTCAGTAGAACCCATTAGAACACAATTTATTCTGTCAGTAGAACCCACTTGAACAACATTTAGTCTGTCAGTAGAACCCACTGGAACCCAATTTAGTCTGTCAGTAGAACCCACTAGAACACAATTTAGTCTGTCAGTAGAACCCACTAGAACCCAGACATTTTCAAAAAGAGACATTTTCAAAAGGAGGCATTTTCAAAAGGAGAAATTTTAAAGGAGACATTTTTAAAGGAAACTTTTTTGAAGGAGACATTTTTAAAGGAAACATTTTTAAATGAGACATTTTAAAGGAGACATTTTAAAAGGAGACATTTTTAAAGGAGATATTATTAAAGGAGACATTTTTAAAGGAGATATTATTAAAGGAGACATTTTCAAAAGGATACATTTTCAAAAAGAGACATTTTTAAAGGAGGCGTTTTGAGAAGAATTGCCACCCCGGTGCAGTTCAGTTCTCTGCACTCAAAATGGCCACGATTTAGTGGACCCATAACTCGTTTCTGGCATTTCTTCTCCTCTGACACTTTTACGGATAACTCCTGCCAGGGCTAATCCAGTCTCATTCATCACCCGTAGAGTTATCAAGGAATGGCTTATGGAGACCATTAAAATCGTTACTGCACCATAACAGTTCCTCCACTCCATCCAGATTTGACTCATAAAGATATTCTAGGCCTATTTATTAAGATTCCATGTTTCAGCACAATCGCTATAGTTATAAAACCCAAGGGGACCTCTAGCAGATCTCTGTCTCTTTGGTACATTTTGTCATTGGTGTGTTGTACTCTAACAGGAGTCGTCCTTCCTGTTTAGCCTGCTGACCCTGCGCTATCTCAGAATCTTTTTAAATTAGTCTCTCTATCTCACTAACTGTATATTCATTTGTTTGTTGATTTGGTGTCAACTGAAACGTCAAATGACAATATTGATCCAAATATAGTTTTGGATAGTTGATAGTTTCATGCCTACCTCTTTAATTTGCAGAGATAGAGGGAGGTGGGATGAGGAGGTGAGATGAGGAGGTGAGATGAGGAGGTGAGATGAGGAGGTGGGATGAGGAGGTGAGATGAGAAGGTGAGATGAGAAGGTGAGATGAGAAGGTGAGATGAGAAGGTGAGATGAGAAGGTGAGATGAGGTGAGATGAGGAGGTGAGTTTACCTCACCCCACTGAGGGAGGGGTTTGAGTTTATCTCACCCCATTGAGGGAGGGCTTTGAGTTTACCTCACCCCACTGAGGGAGGGGTTTGAGTTTACCTCACCCCATTGAGGGAGGGGTTTGAGTTTACCTCACCCCATTGAGGGAGGGGTTTGAGTTTACCTCACCCCACTGAGGGAGGGTTCAATTCAAATCACAGAGCCTAGAGGGAGAGGCTATGTACAGTATGTCTGGTTGTCAATATGTGTATTATGACTTTTTATTATAATTGTTTTATTAAAATGTTTATTGTTTTTATTTTACTCAATGGTCATGCTGCTACCCGCATGATCATTCCCCCCCACTCCCTCAATAGTCTTTGCCTCCACCCCAATGGTCATGCTGCTACCTGCATGGTCATTCCCCCCACCCCCTCAATAGTCTTTACCTCCACCCCAATGGTCATGCTGCTACCCGCATGGTCATTCCCCCCACCCCCTCAATAGTCTTTACCTCCACCCCAATGGTCATGCTTCTACCCGCATGGTCATTCCCCCCACCCCCTCAATAGTCTTTACCTCCACCCCAATGGTCATGCTTCTACCCGCATGGACATTCCCCCCCCACTCCCTCAATAGTCTTTACCTCCACCCCAATGGTCATGCTGCTACCAGTATGGTCATTCCCCCCCACTCCCTCAATAGTCTTTACCTCCACCCCAATGGTCATGCTGCTACCCGCATGGTCATTCCCCCCACCCCCTCAATAGTCTTTACCTCCACCCCAATGGTCATGCTGCTACCCGCATGGTCATTCCCCCCCACTCCCTCAATAGTCTTTGCCTCCACCCCAATGGTCATGCTGCTACCTGCATGGTCATTCCCCCCACCCCCTCAATAGTCTTTGCCTCCACCCCAATGGTCATGCTGCTACCTGCATGGTCATTCCCCCCACCCCCTCAATAGTCTTTGCCTCCACCCCAATGGTCATGCTGCTACCTGCATGGTCATTCCCCCCCACTCCCTAAATAGTCTTTGCCTCCACCCCAATGGTCATGCTGCTACCCGCATGGTCATTCCCCCCCACTCCCTCAATAGTCTTTACCTCCACCCCAATGGTCATGCTGCTACCCGCATGGTCATTCCCCCCCACCCCCTCAATAGTCTTTACCTCCACCCCAATGGTCATGCTGCTACCTGCATGGTCATTCCCCCCCACTCCCTCAATAGTCTTTGCCTCCACCCCAATGGTCATGTATTTATTCATCACTGCCACAGTTGTTATTATGTATACATTGCTTTTTCTATCTACGTATATATAGTTGTTTTTTATGACATTTTCATAATGTTACTTCACTTAGTCCTGCATGTTGGAGCTCAAAGCCTAAGATTTTCACTGTACCCTGAAATCACACCTGTAACCCTGTACATGTGACTACTAAACTCTCTGAATCTCTGAATGTGAGAGGAGCGGAAACTCAACGTTGAATTAAGTTTGTTTGAACAGAGCGGATGTCATTTGGGCTGTAGTGGGTTTTCATGTATGGCCTCATGTATGGCCTCTCATGTATGGCCTCATGTATGGCCTCATGTATGGCCTCTCATGTATGGCCTCATGTATGGCCTCATGTATGGCCTCTCATGTATGGCCTCATGTATGGCCTCTCATGTATGGCCTCATGTATGGCCTCATGTATGGCCTCATGTATGGCCTCATGTATGGCCTCATGTATGACCTCTCATGTATGTCCTCTCGTGTTTGGTCTCCCGTGTTTGGCCTCTCATAAATGGCATCTCGTGTTTGGCCTCTCATGTATGGCCTCTCATGTATGGCCTCTCGTGTATGGTCTCTCGTGTATGGCCTCTCGTGTATGGCCTCTCATGTATGGGCTCTCATGTATGGTCTCTCATGTATGGCCTCTCATGTATGTCCTCGTGGTATGGCCTCTCATGTGTGGCCTCTCATGTATGGCCTCGTGTATGGCCTCTCATGTATGGCCTCTCATGTATGGCCTCTCATGTATGGCCTCTCATGTATGGCCTTGTGTATGGCCTCTCATGTATGGCCTCTCATGTATGGCCTCTCATGTATGGCCTCTCATGTATGGCCTCTCGTGTATGGTCTCTCGTGTATGGCCTCTCGTGTATGGTCTCTCGTGTATGGTCTCTCATGTATGGTCTCCCATGTATGGTCCCTCGTTTGGCCTCTCATTTATGGCCTCTCGTGTTTGGCCTCTCATGTATGACCTAGTGTTTGGCCTCTCATGTATGTTCTCTCATGTATGGTCCCTCGTGTTTGGCATCTCATGTATGGTCTCCCATGTATGGTCTCTCGTGTATGGCCTCTCATGTATGGTCTCTCATGTATGACCTCTCATGTATGGGCTCTCATGTATGGTCTCTAATGTATGGTCTCTCATGTATGACCTCTCATGTATGGGCTCTCATGTATGGACTCTAATGTATGGTCTCTCATGTATGACCTCTCATGTATGACCTCTCACGTATGGCCTCTCGTTAAAACAAGCTTGTATTCATTCCCCATTTCCCTTTCTATCACCAAAACAAAAAGTGCCCGCGTAGTAATGTATACCACAAGTTTTCCCCCACACTAGTGTCAGACTGTATCTCACCTCCCTCCCTCTACATAACCCCAGACTGTATCTCACCTCCCTCTACATAACCCCAGACTGTGTCTCACCTCCCTCTACATAACCCCAGACTGTATCTCACCTCCATCCCTCTACATAACCCCAGACTGTATCTCACCTCCATCCCTCTACATAACCCCAGACTGTATCTCACCTCCATCCCTCTACATAACCCCAGACTGTATCTCACCTCCCTCTACATAACCCCAGACTGTATCTCAACCTCCCTCCCTCTACATAACCCCAGACTATATCTCACCTCCCTCTACATAACCCCAGACTGTATCTCACCTCCCTCCCTCTACATAACCCCAGACTGTATCTCACCTCCATCCCTCTACATAACCCCAGACTATATCTCACCTCCCTCTACATAACCCCAGACTGTATCTCACCTCCCTCTACATAACCCCAGACTATATCTCACCTCCCTCTACATAACCCCAGACTGTATCTCACCTCCCTCTACATAACCCCAGACTGTATCTCACCTCCCTCTACATAACCCCAGACTATATCTCACCTCCATCCCTCTACATAACCCCAGACTATATCTCACCTCCCTCTACATAACCCCAGACTGTATCTCACCTCCCTCCCTCTACATAACCCCAGACTGTATCTCACCTCCCTCTACATAACCCCAGACTGTATCTCACCTCCCTCTACATAACCCCAGACTGTATCTCACCTCCCTCCCTCTACATAACCCCAGACTGTATCTCACATCCCTCCCTCTACATAACCCCATACTGTATCTCACCTCCATCCCTCTACATAACCCCAGACTGTATCTCACCTCCATCCCTCTACATAACCCCAGACTGTATCTCACCTCCCTCTACATAACCCCAGACTGTATCTCAACCTCCCTCCCTCTACATAACCCCAGACTATATCTCACCTCCCTCTACATAACCCCAGACTGTATCTCACCTCCTTCTACATAACCCCAGACTGTATCTCACCTCCCTCTACATAACCCCAGACTGTATCTCACCTCCCTCCCTCTACATAACCCCAGACTGTATCTCACCTCCCTCTACATAACCCCAGACTGTATCTCCCTCAGTGGGCGTTTCCCAAGCTGTCTCTCCCCTCTACCTGTTCCTTCCCTCCCACTCAGTTGTGAAGACAGTCGCTTAGCTCAGGGTGGGTTCCCTTGCTCTGCCGTGCTCATTAAGTATTGAGGAGCGTGGAGCTAATGGATGAGCTCTAACATCTGGTGTGACTCGCTGGCCTGGCCGGGTCTTTAGTTAAAACAACACTTGTAACAGATACCAAGGTAAGACCCAAGTGCAGACTGTGTGAAATAGCAATGTTTATTGTAACGGGGCAGGCAAATGGCAGTGGTCGATAATCCAGAGTAGAGGCCAAGGTACTTGCTGGCAGGCAGGCTCATTGTCAGGCAGAGAGGTCAGGCGGGCTGGTACAGGGTCAGGACAGGCAAGGGTCAAAAACCAGGAGGACGAGAAAAGAGAAACTGGAAAAAGCAGGCGTTGAGACACAAACCACTGGTAGGCTTGAACAAACAAGACTAACTGGCAACAGACAGACAGAAAACACAGGTATAAATACACATTGGTTAAAGGGGAAGATGGGTGACACCTGGAGGGGGGTGGAGACGATCACAAAGACAGGTGAAACAGATCAGGCCGTGACAACTTGCCTTAATTAATATTTGATCACAGGAGTCTATGAGGGGAGGTGTTATTAGGAGGTGCAGGGGTGTCTTTGATGTCAGGTTTCCCTTCCGACCCAGAGATAAGATGTCTGGGGGGCGGAGGGGGAATTTTTGTTTCTGCATTGTGGGTCATGTCTGTTTGGATAAACAGCTTGTGATTTGCTTAGTTAGGTGGACCATTGATATAATAGCTTTCAACAAACTGGCGCTAACTTAAGTGTCTTCATGGGAGTCTATTTGTCTAAATGCAGGTGAAAACTGTTGTGTCGCTGGTAGGCTTTTCTTCTCAGTACTCTAGCGTGCTCTTTCTCCATCACAAGATAATGGATTTAGCCTAGAGGATTGAATGTTGCATGGTGTTTATTATTTGGTGCCAAGGCTGTGTGTCAAAGTGCCATGTCCAACACAATGGTCTATTTACTCTGTGAGGTCATGTACTGTAAGTAGTGAAATAGTTTGCTGCTGTTTAACAACTGGAGTAATGCTAAAACATGTCCTGGTTTTCTCTGGAAATGGCTTCCGTCTTTGATCGTCTAAATAAAGCAGCTACAGAGTCTTCAGGCCTCATTTCCTCAAAAGGAATCCATTCCACAGTGAAAATGGCACTTGGCTGGAATGTGTGCCTCAGGCCCAGGTCCAGTGCTGATATGACAGAATGAGCGGAGGGTAATTTGACCCATAGAATTACATACAGGATTTCTATGATTTGACCTCACAATAGGTAAACTGTCAGGTGGAGCCTGGGTGAACCTAAACATTTGCAATAAGATAATAAATTACATTCATCTGACCTGCCTGGGTCAAAAACACATGTCAAATAGTGATTTAACTATTCCAATTTTATTGTACTGGAAAAACTACATTCAAGTGCAGCTCAAGTATATTGGAAGTATATATATAGTAGATGTCGGAAGTTTACAAACTATAGTTTTGGCAAGTCGGTTAGGACATCTACTTTGTGCGTTACAAGTAATTTTTCCAACAATTGTTTACAGACAGATTATTTCACTTATAATTCACTGTATCACAATTCCAGTGGGTCAGAAGTTTACATACACAAAGTTGACTGTGCCTTTAAACATCTTGGAAAATCACTGAAAATTATGTCATGGCTTTAGAAGCTTCTGATAGGCTAATTGACATCATTTGAGTCAGTTGGAGGTGTACCTGTGGATGTATTTCAAGGCCTACCTTCAAACTCAGTGCCTCTTTGCTTGACATCATGGGAAAATCAAAAGAAATCAGCCAAGACCACAGAAAAACAGTTGTAGACCTCCACAGGTTTGGTTCATCCTTAGGAGAAATGTCCAAATGCCTGAAGGTACCACATTCATCTGAACAAACAATAGTACGCAAGTATAAACACCATGGGACCACGCAGCCGTCATACCACTCAGGAAGGAGACGCGTTCTGTCTCCTAGAGATGAACGTACTTTGGTGCGAAAAGTGCAAATCAATCCCAGAACAACAGCAAAGCACCTTGTGAATATGCTGGAGGAAACAGGTACAAAAGTATCGATATCCACAGTAAAACGAGTCCTATGTTGACATAACCTGAAAGGCCACTCAGCAAGGAAGAAGCCACTGGCCCAAAACTGCCATAAAAAAGCCAGACTACGGTTTGCAACTGCACATGGGGATAAAGATCGTACTTTTTGGAGAAATGTCCTCTGGTCTGATGAAACAAAAATAGAACTGTTTGGCCATAATGACCATCGTTATGTTTGGAGGAAAAAGTGGGAAAATTGCAAACCTAAGAACACCATCCCAACCGTGAAGCACGGGGGTGGCAGCATCATGTTGTGGGGGTGCCTTGCTGCAGGAGGGACTGGTTCACTTCACAAAATAGAAGCATCATGAGGTAGGACTATTCTGTGGATATATTGAAGCAACATCATCGATTTATGGTTTTTGAAGAAACTTTAAAAGTTCTGTATTGACTTCATGTCTTAAAGTAATGATGGACTGTCATTTCTTTTTGCTTATTTGAGCTGTTCTTGCCATAATATGGACTTGGTCTTTTACCAAATAGGGCTATCTTCTGTATACCACCCCTACCTCGTCACAACACATCTGATTGGCTCAAATGCATTAAGAAGGAAAGAAATTCCACATATTAACTTTTAACAAGGCACACCTGTTAATTGAAATGCATTCCAGGTGACTACCACATGAAGCTGGTTGAGAGAATGCCAAATGAGTGGCAGACCACGTGTAACAACACCTGCACAGGATCAGTACATGCGGACATCACACCACCTGCGGGACAGGTACAGGATGACAACAACAACTTCCCGAGTAACACCAGGAACGCACAATCCCTCCAACAGTGCTCAGACTGTCCGCAATAGGCTGAGAGAGGCTGGACTGAGGGCTTGTAGGCCTGTTGTAAGGCAGGTCCTCACCAGACATCACTGGCAACAACGTCGCCTATGGGCAGAAACCCACCATTGCTGGACCAGACAGGACTGGCAAAAAGTGCTCTTCACTGATGAGTTGAGGTTTTGTTTCTCCAGGGGTGATGGTCGGATTTGCGTTTAACGTTGAAGGAATGAGCGTTACACCGAGTCCTGTACTCTGGAGCGAGATCGATTTGGAGGTGGAGGGTCCGTCATGGTCTGGGGCGGTGTGTCACAGCATCATCAGACTGAGTTTGTTGTCATTGCAGGCAAACTTAATACTGTGCGTTACAGGGAAGACATCCTCCTCCCTCATGTGGTTGCCTTCCTGCAGGCTCATCCTGACATGACCTTCCAGCATGACAATACCACCAGCCATACTGCTCGTTCTGTGCGTGATTTCCTGAAAGACAGGTATGTCAGTGTTCTGCCATGGCCAGCGAAAAGCCCGGATCTCAATCCCATTGAGCACATCTGGGACCTGTTGGATCAGAGGGTGAGGGCTAGGGCCATGCTGGAAGTGTTGGGTAATATCTCACAGCAAGAATTGGCAAATCTGGTGCAGTCCATGAGGAGGAGATGCACTGCAGTACTTAATGCAGCTGGTGGCTACACCAGATACTGACTGTAACTATTGATTTTGACACCCCCTTTGTTCAGGGACACATTTCCATTTCTGTTAGTCACATGTCTATGGAACTTGTTCAGTTTATGACTCAGTTGTTGAATCTTGTTATGTTCATACAAATATTTACACATGTTAAGTTTGCTGGGAAAAAAACGCAGTTGACAGTGAGAGGACATTTCTTTTTTTGCTGAGTTTATATATATATATTCTTCCAATATTTTTGAGCTGCACTTGAATGTAGTTTTTCCAATACACTAGAACTGGAATAGTCTCAAAACTCCAAGCTCAATCACTATTTGACACGTGTTGTTGACCCAGGCAGGTCAGATGAATATAATTTATTATCTTATGGCAAATGTTTATGTTCACCCAGGCTCCACCTGACAGTTGACCTATTGTGATGTCAAATCATAGAAATTCTGTATGTAATTCTATGGGTCAAATTACCCTCCGCTCATTCTGTCCTATCAGCACTGGACCTGGGCCTGAGGCACACATTCTAGCCAAGTGCCATTTTCACTGTGGAATGGATTCCTTTTGAGGAAATGAGGCCTGAAGACTCTGTAGCCGCTTTATTCAGAGGATCAAAGACGGAAGCCATTTCCAGTCGACCAGGGCCTTATTGAGTATGCAGAGAACATGTTGTAGCCCAGAGCCAGAGAGGGAGCGGAGCGGCTAGCGCTGGCTGGCTCTGATATATTCCGCCTGGCCATGGCTAAACCCACACACTCCCCAGCATCACTCCACTTTGCAGACAGAGAGCTAATTGGAGATGATCTCACAGATAAGTGCTCCAGACGGCACTCTTTTCCCTCCCTCCCTCCCTCCCTCCCTCCCTCCCTCCCTCCCTCCCTCCCTCCCTCTCTTTCTTTCTTACTCACTTGCCATTCACTCTCTTCTTTTGTCTCATCTCTGTCCCCTCTCGCTCTCTTTCGCTAAGGCCCGAATGTGCTCAACAATGTTCATCTCCTTGATGCTCCCTCTACTCTCGCTCCTTCTCTCTCTCTCTCTCTTGCTCCTTCTCTCTTTCTCTCTCGCTCCTTCTCTCTCTCTCTTTCTCTCTCGCTCCTTCTCTCTTTCTCTCTCGCTCCTTCTCTCTCTCTCTCTCCCTCTCTCGTGCCCTCTTTTTCTCCAATCGAATTTAAAGCATAACCCTTTATCACAATCCTGCCATTTCACAGGAAATACCAATTCCAGATGCAAAATTAGCTTTCTGATAATGTTTGACGATAGCTTTGCCTGACACTCCCTCTCTCTAAATGTTATATTTGATTGTCACGCTGCACTGAAACTCAGTCTATCCTGTATCTTCTCAGTATTATTGGTGTCTGTTTCACTCATTTTGCCTGACTAAGTGTATGCTGGGGTTGCTTTTATTGTGTCTTGACTACATCTTTAAATGTCCTAGGTATCTGGAGAGTCTTCATGCTAATAACATCTCTAGTTTCTCTGTTGTGTTTTCTATATTAGGTTCTAACCTCTCCCTCCCTTTTCTCTTTGGTTTATCATTATCGTTGAGTTCTAACACCTGTTCTCTGTTCCATTGCAGCGCGGGAGGAGAATGTGGCCACGTTCCGCGGCTCTGAGTACTTCTGCTACGACCTGTCCCAGAACCCTATCCAGTCCTCCAGCGACGAGATCACGCTCTCCTTCAAGACGTGGCAGCGCAATGGCCTGATCCTCCACACGGGGAAGTCTGCTGACTACGTCAACCTGGCCCTGAAGGACGGAGCCATGTCCCTGGTCATCAACCTGGGCTCCGGGGCCTTCGAGGCCATCGTGGAGCCTGTCAACGGGAAGTTCAATGACAATACCTGGCACGACGTCAAGGTCATGCGCAACCTCAGACAGGTAATAGTGGCTAGGGAGGGTGAGACAGGTAATAGTGGCTCGGGAGGGTGAGACAGGAAATTGTGGCTAGGGAGGGTGAGACAGGTAATAGTGGCTAGGGAGGGTGAGACAGGAAATTGTGGCTAGGGAGGGTGAGATAGGAACTTTTGGCTAGGGAGGGTGAGACAGGAAATTGTGGCTAGGGAGGGTGAGACAGGAAATTGTGGCTAGGGAGGGTGAGACAGGACATTGAGGCTAAGGAGGGTGAGACAGGAAATTGAGGCTAGGGGGTGTGAGACAGGAACTTGAGAATAGGGAGGGTGAGACAGGTAATAGTGGCTAGGGAGGGTGAGACAGGTAATAGTGGCTCGGGAGGGTGAGACAGGAAATTGTGGCTAGGGAGGGTGAGACAGGTAATAGTGGCTAGGGAGGGTGAGACAGGAAATTGTGGCTAGGGAGGGTGAGATAGGAACTTTTGGCTAGGGAGGGTGAGACAGG
>NC_052334.1:6267204-6269704 GCF_016432855.1 Salvelinus namaycush | reverse complement strand
ACTTCTTCTACGTGGGTGGAAGCCCCAGTACCGCTGACCTGCCTGGATCTCCTGTCAGCAACAACTTCATGGGCTGCCTCAAAGAGGTGAGACTGCTGGCAGTATGTACGTTTTAGATTTGGAAAGGAAAAAGCGCAAACACTCGCTCTCAATTACTAAAACATATTACTGCTTAACGTAATTCGTTATTAAAAAATATTTTACTGCTCAGCAAAGAGCTGCACCTTTTCCTTTTCAATGATTATCAAATTGTTTGGTTGCCCGTCGACTCAAGACGGTTGAGTTTCTTTCCATTTCTACATTTCCATTTGATTAATTTAGCAGAATCTCTTAGAAACCAGTGTTTCTAAAACGTCTGGTCAGGACTACCTTGTCCAGCGGGGTACGGTTCAATCTTAGGTTGAAAGTTTGGGGACTGATACTATGCTACACTGTGTGTTCGCTAAAAGGTTACTTGTAAAAAGAGAGCGTTTTGCAATGTGTATTATGCTCTCTGGGTCTCATGAAATCAAGACTGAATTCAATAAAGCCCATCTGGTTTTGAAGGAGGGAGACACAATCTTTCCAGATCTTCTTGGAGACGTCTGATCAAGTTCACAGTGGTTAAACCCCCGACATCAAACTGTTGCAGGGGTATTTCATTTAGTTTTTTAATTGTTGGTAAATAATTTGTTTGCGGCTGAGGACATCTAGCAGTGGCTTGGTTGCAGAGGCTCGGGTGAAGAGATGTGATTGTTTGACTATGCAGCTGGGTCTAACGTGATAATAGGAAGCAAAGAGACCGCTTAAAAAGTATCTGTTTCATTGAGTCCGTTTTGCTTCGAGTTATTTTGATTAGATGCTGACATTCAGCCCATTTTAAACAGCGCCACCGTTGCCCTCTGAGCAAACACACACACAGAAACAGACACACACAGAAACAGACACACACAGAAACAGACACACACAGAAACAGACGCACAGAAACAGACGCGCACAGAAACAGACACGCACAGAAACAGACACGCACAGAAACAGACGCACACAGAAACAGACACGCACACAGAAACAGACGCGCACAGAAACAGACGTGCACAGAAACAGACGTGCAGCAACAGACACGCACAGAAACAGACACGCACAGAAACAGACACGCACAGAAACAGACACGCACAGAAACAGACACGCAGCGAAACAGACACGCAGCGAAACAGACACGCACAGAAACAGACACGCACAGAAACAGACACGCACAGAAACAGACGCGCAGAAACAGACACGCACACAGAAACAGACGCGCAGAAACAGACGCGCAGAAACAGACACGCACAGCAACAGACACGCACAGCAACAGACACGCAGAAACAGACACGCAGCAACAGACACGCACAGCAACAGACACGCGCAGAAACACACACACAGAAACAGACACACAGAAACAGACGCACAGAAACAGACGCACAGAATCAGACGCACAGAATCAGACGCACAGAATCAGACGCACAGAATCAGACGCACAGAATCAGACGCACAGAATCAGACGCACAGAAACAGACACGCACAGAAACAGACACGCACAGAAACAGACACGCACAGAAACAGACACAAACACATACACAGAAACACATGCACGCTCCCTGGAGCTGGTGATGTCATCCTTTAGCGTCACTACTGTAACACATGTCCTTTACTAACCCAATCACTGCTGTAACACTGGGCCTTTACCCCTACCTACATTATACTGACCCAGTCACTGCTGTAACACTGGGCCTTTACCCCTACCTACATTATACTGACCCAGTCACTGCTGTAACACTGGGCCTTTACCCCTACCTGCATTATACTGACCCAGTCACTGCTGTAACACTGGGCCTTTACCCCTACCTGCATTATACTGACCCAGTCACTGCTGTAACACTGGGCCTTTACCCCTACCTACATTATACTGACCCAGTCACTGCTGTAACACTGGGCCTTTACCCCTACCTGCATTATACTAACCCAATCACTGCTGTAACACTGGGCCTTTACTGGCCCAATCACTGCTGTAACACTGGGCCTTTACCCCTACCTACATTATACTGACCCAGTCACTGCTGTAACACTGGGCCTTTACCCCTACCTACATTATACTGACCCAGTCACTGCTGTAACACTGGGCCTTTACCCCTACCTACATTATACTGACCCAGTCACTGCTGTAACACTGGGCCTTTACCCCTACCTGCATTATACTAACCCAATCACTGCTGTAACACTGGGCCTTTACTGGCCCAATCACTGCTGTAACACTGGGCCTTTACCCCTACCTACATTATACTAACCCAGTCACTGCTGTAACACTGGGCCTTTACTGGCCCAATCACTACTGTAACACTGGGCCTTTACCCCTACCTACATTATACTAACCCAGTCACTGCTGTAACACTGGGCCTTTACCCCTACCTACATTATACTGACCCAGTCACTGCTGTAACACTGGGCCTTTACCCCTACCTACATTATACTGGCCCAGTCACTG